>NW_028270166.1:46146990-46447193 GCF_037043375.1 Chiloscyllium plagiosum | reverse complement strand
CCCACCCCCCCCCACCCCCCAACCCCCCACCCCCCCACCCCCCACCCCCCACCCCCCCCCCCCACCCCCCCCCACCCCCCCCCCCCCACCCCCCACCCCCACCCCCACACCCCACCCCCCCCCCACCCCCACCCACCCACCCCCCCCCCACCCCCCCCAACCCCCCCCACCCCCCCCACCCCCACCACCCCCCCCAACCCCCACCCCCCCACCCCACCCCCCCAACCCCACCCCCCCACCCCCACCCCCCACCCACCCCCCCCACCCCCCACCCCCACCCCCCCCCACCCCCCACCCCCCCCACCCCCCCCCCCCACCCCCACCCCCACCCACCCCCCCCCCACCACCCCCCCACCCCCCCCCCCCCCACCCCCCACCCCACCCCCCCCCAACCCACCCCCAACCCCACCCCCCACCACCCCCCACCCCCACCCCCCCACCCCCCCCCCACCCCCCACCCCCCCACCCCCCCCCCCCCCACCCCCACCCCCCCCCACCCCCACCCCACCCCCCACCCCCCCCCACCCCCCCCCCCACCCCCACCCCCACCCCCCCAACCCCACCCCCACCCCCACCCCCCACCCCCACCCCCCACCCCCCCCACCCCACCCCACCCCCCCCCCACCCCACCCCCCCCAACCCCCCCCCCCCCACCCCCCCCCCACCCCCCCCCCCCACCCCACCCCCCCCACCCCCCCCCCACCCCCACCCCCCACCCCCACCCCCCCACCCCCCCCCCCCCCACCCCCCCCCCCCCCACCCCCACCCCACCCCCCCCCACCCCCACCCCCCCCCACCCCCACCCACCCCCCACCCCCCCACCCCCCCCCCCCACCCCACCCCCCACCCCCACCCCCACCCCCACCCCCCACCCACCCCCACCTCCCCACCCCCACCACCCCACCCCCCACCCCACCCCCACCCCCCCCCCCACCCCCACCCCCCACCCCTCCCCCCCCCACCACCCCACCCCCACCCTCCCCCACCCCCCCACCACCCCACCCCACCCCCACCCCACCCCCCACCCCACCCCCCCCCCCACCCCCACCCACCCCCACCCCCCCCCACCCCACCCCCCCCACCCCCACCCCCCCCCCCCACCCCCACCCCACCCCCCCCCACCACCCCCACCCCCACCCCCACCCCCCCCCCCACCCCCTCCCCACCCCTCCCCACCCCCCCCCATCCCCCACCCCTCCCCCCCACCCCCCCCCCTCCCCACCCCCCATCCCCCCCTCCACCCCACCCCCCTCCCATCCCACCCCACCCCCCCACCCCACCCCCACCCCCACCCTCCCCCACCCCACCCATCCCCACCCCTCCCCCACCCCCCCCACCCACCCCACCCCCCCACCCCCACCCCTCCCCCCCCCTTCCCCACCCCTCCCCTCCCCCACCCCTCCCTCCCCTCCCCACCCTTCCCCACCCCCTCCCCCACCCCTCCCCACCCCTCCCCCCACCCTCCTCCCCACCCCTCCCTCCCCCACCTCCCCTCCCCTCCCCCACCTCCCCCACCCCCTCCCCCACCCACCCTCCCCTCCCCCACCCCTCCCCTCCCCACCCCTCCCCACCCTCCCCTCCCCCACCTCCCCTCCCCTCCCCCACTCCCCTCCCCTCCCACCCTCCCCTCCCCCACCCTCCCACCCCCACCCTCCCCCACCCCTCCTCCCCCTCCCCTCCCCCACCCACTCCCTTCCCCTCCCCTCCCCTCCCTTCCCCTCCCCACCTTCCCCTCCCCCACCCCCCACCCTCCCCTCCCCCACCCTCCCCTTCCCCCCCCACCCTCCCCTTCCCCCCCCCACCCTCCCTTCCCCCACCTTCCCCCTCCCCCCACCCCTCCCCCACCTTCCCCCTCCCCCCACCTTCCCCCTCCCTCCACCCCCTCCCCCCCCACCACCTTCCCCCTCCCCCCCACCCTCCCCCACCTTCCTCCCTCACCTTCCCACCTTCCCCCTCCCCCACCTTCCCCCTCCCCCCACCTTCCCCCTCCCCCACCCCTCCCCCACCTTCCCCCTCCCCCCACCCCTCCCCCACTTCCCCCTCCCCCCACCCCTCCCCCACCTTCCCCTCCCTCACCACCCCACCCCTCCCCCACCTTCCCCTCCCTCACCTTCCCCCTCCCCCACCTTCCCCACCCCTCCCCCACCTTCCCCCTCCCTCCCCCACCTTCCCCCTCCCTCCCCCACCTTCCCCCTCCCTCCCCCACCTTCCCCCTCCCTCCCCCCACCTTCCCATCCATCTGGGTGGTGGATATGTGAGAGTAGTGGCAGTGTGCAGGGATGCTGTGTCCATGTGAGATTGGGGCGGGGTCTGAGGTGTGGTGGGCGTGTCTGTGGGGGCGGGGTCTGTGAGAGGGGGCGGCGAATGCCCCTTTTGTTTGAGCGGGAGCGGGAGCGGGAGCGCGAGCAGCGTTTCCGTTGGTGTTTGGCTGTTGCTGGAGCGGATTTCGACTCGTACCGTTATAGAAGCTTCAGTTAGCGATCAGCTTCTTGTTTATGATTTAGTGCGTTCTGACTCGGAGGAAGCCCATTGAACTTTGTGAGTGGAGCGTTTTGTTGGTGGGGGATGGGCGTCCTCTTAAAGGGTCACGGATCTGCCGGTCTCTGGTTAAAGGGGCAGTGTCGGCTGAACATGAGACCCTGGCTATTCGCTAAAATATCCAGTCCAAAGATGTGCGGGTCAGGTGAATTGGCTATGCTAAATTGCCCATATTAGTCAGAGGGAAATGGGTCAGGGTGGGCTACTTTTCGGAGAAAGTGAGGGCTGCAGATGCTGGAGATCAGAGCTGAAAATGTGTTGCTGGAAAAGCGCAGCAGGTCAGGCATCATCCAGGGAGCAGGAGAATCGATGTTTCGGGCATGAGCCCTTCTTCAGGAATGAGGATAGTGTGCCAAGCAGGCTAAGATAAAAGGTAGGGAGGAGGGGCGTTGGAAATGTGATAGGTGGAAGGAAGTGAGGGTGAGGGTGATAGGTCGGAGTGGGGGTGGAGGCAGAGAGGTCAGGAAGAAGATTGCAGGTTAGGAAGGTGGTGCTGAATTCGAGGGTTGGGTCTGAGACAAGGTGGGGGGAGGGGAAATGAGGAAACTGGAGAAATCTGAGTTCATCCCTTGTGGTTGGAGGGTTCCTAGGCAGAAGATGAGGCACTCTTACTCCAGCCGTCATGTTGCTATGGTCTGGCGATGGAGGAGTCCAAGGACCTGCATGTCCTTGGTGGAGTGGGAGGGGGAGTTGAAGTGTTGAGCCACGGGGTGGTTGGGTTGGTTGGTTGGTCCGGGTGTCCCAGAGGTGTTCTCTGAAACGTTCCGCAAGTACTTTTCGGGGGGTCGGTGTGGACTGGTTGGGCTGAAGGGCCTGTTTCCACACTGTAGGGAATCTAATCTAACCAATAAATCTGTGCGGGATCTCCTGTCCTTTGGGAACAGCCTATTTTCAGAGAAACCATCATTCAGGCCATAGCTGATTTCTCTTCAGACAATATGAGGAACAATATTGATTTTTTTTTCTGTGGAAACTTGGCATTTATCTCATTAGATCCTGAATGAGAGGTGAAAAGAGCTAAACAGATGTTTAGGAATACTTACTAATTTTGAGAGACCATTCAAACATCTGGATGGTCCAGCTGCTGAAAACCCTGAGTATCACCTTTAGCTGTAAGAATTCTACCCTACCTGTACAAAATCATCTCTATAACAAGGCTGCGATAGTTTGAGTTAACTCCTGAACCTAATTCCATCTAGTTCTACAGAGGCAATTCCAAATTGCCGCACTATCCAGTATGTTTATTTTGCATCATGTTAGTTATGGCCATCAAAACGTCACTGTTACAATAATGGCTGTTTCTAGATCTATGTCACAATTGGCCTCATCTTTCATTTTGTAGTCTATTACAGCTCATGATTTGATGTCTTCCAAGACAATTACTGAGAGATTCTCTCCCTCGCATGGTTAGAAACTGTGGCATGTGATCATTTTCTAACAAGAATCACATTTCATGTTATTTTCATTCTTTCAGCCAGACTATGGACACCATATCATGACCATCCTGAACAGTTAATCAATATTTAAGCTACCAGCAGCTTTTCTTGTGTGAGCCATGATTGTTGCATCTTATCATTCATTGGATCATTGTGTGTCTACAGTTCCTACCCAAGTCAATTGGCCTTTGGATGTGATAGTTCTGTCCTGTGTGTCATAAATCCTCAATCTACCACCTGGCCCTGTATCGACTGTATTGTATTCACTAGCACTGTGACAATATGAGGTATAGACAGCCTCATTGTTTTCTATCAACTACTCACACTCTAAGAGGAAGGAGGGCAGTGAAGGAAAGGGGGGTTGTCAAGGGGAAGGGGAGGGGGGCAGTATAGGGAAGGGGATAGTGAAGGGGAGGGGGGCATTATAGGGGAGGGGAGCAGTGAAGGGAAGGGGTAATGAAGGGGAGGGGGCAGTGAAGGGAAGAGGGTAGTGAAGGAGAGGGGGCAGTAAAGGGGAAAGGGGAGGGGGCACTGAAGGGAAGGGGGTAATGAAGGGGAAGGGAGGGGGAGTGAAGGAGAAGGGGGAAGGGGAGGGGGTAGTGACAGGGAAGGGGGACAATGATGGGGAGTTAAGGGGGTGGGTAACAATAATGGGAATGGGGGTCAGTGAAGGAGAGGGGATAATAGTGAAAGGTGGGAACAGTAAAGGGGAGTGGGGGATAGTAAAGGAGAGTGGGGGACGGTGAAGGAGAATGAGGAACAATGATGGGGGCAGTGTAGGGAGAAAGGTTGATGGTGTTGGAGAGAAGATGGGGAGAGAGTGCGAGCAGGACAAAGGAAGACAGTAGTGGGGAGAGGAAGACTCTGATGGAGAGAAGGGAGTAACAAGCAAAATTTGAGAACTGGATGATGGGGACAGAGTATGTACTGTACTATTATTAGAATTGATTAATTCAACGATTTTGCATGAAATTACCACTTCTTAGTGACCTCAATATGTTGAACAGTCCTGATTACAAAGTGAACACTTAACCAATCTGCTTCACATACTGTCAAGATACAATCACTGTCTAATATAGCGTAGTTAATGTGGCTAACACACTCATCATTGGACTAAAACTCCTTCTGACCAGTCAGTGTCTTCTAATTGATCATGATCATCATATTCAGCCTCAGAATTCTGTCATGTGTCATTTTGAAGAACCTGCTTTTCAGGTTTGGACAGTTCATTGCTTTAATGATATTTTGAGTCTTACCTGATAACTGTTCCCCAGGGATTCCTGATGTTCATTCACCTACTATTGCTTTTCCAAACCTACCTTCTGTGATTATCAGAACTCGATGCTTTTATTCTCATTCTTCCTCTATGTGACACTTATACTCATGTGCAGTGTCTAGGTAGCCTTAAAATAAGGATATAAGAAATAGGAACAGAAGTAAGTCATTTGTATCTTGGAGCCTTCTGAGCCATTTAATAAGATTGTCACTGATCTGAGTATAGCCTTAACTCTAATTTCCTGATGGTCCACCTAACCCTTAACTCACTCTTTGATCAAAGTCTAACTCCCCTTTGAGTGTACAGTATTCAATGGCCCAACTCCATTGCTATTCGGGAAAGAGAATTACAAACACTGAAGAGCCTCTGAGAGAATAAATTCTTCCTCACTTCAGTCTTAAATGGGAGACATTTCGAAACTATGCTATATAGTTCTGTCTTCCAACTCTGTCTTCATAAGTTTAGTTAAAAATTACACAACACCAGGTTCTAGTCCAACAGATTTATTGAGCTTTGGAAGCTAGTAAGGACTGCACTGAACTTCAATTGATAGAATTGGCAAGAATGTTCTGGAATAACTAGATTTTTTTTATTCACTTGTGGTCAGAATGTATTGTCCAAACCTAATTGCCCTGGAGAAGATGGTGATGGGCTGCCTTCTTGAACTGCTGCAGTCCATTTGCTGTAGGTAGACCCACGATGCCATTAGAGAGGATTTTGACCCAGTTATAATGAAGGAATGACAAAATATTTCAAGTTAGGATGGTGAGTGGCTGGAAGGGGAACTTGGGAAGGTGGTGGTGTTCCCATTAATCTGCCGCCTTGGTACTTCTGGATGGAAGTGTTAGTAGGTTTAGAAGGTGTTGCCAAAGAAGCCTTGGCGAATTTCTGCAGTGCATCTTGTAGATAGTACACACTGCTGCTACTGATGGAGTGGATACTTGTGGTGCCTGTTGTGAGATTTTATCTGGCACATAGAGTAAAAAAAAGTGCATTTTTTTCACAGGATATTACAAATGGAGGAATTACGGATGAGATGCTCAAATCAAACATCATGTCAAGATCTGACAGTAATTTTACTTATCAGGACATTAATATAATTGACCTTGGAATATAGAAGGAAGCAATCAGTGTGACCTGTAAGGGTCAATGAGAGAGCGCTCCAGAGCACTGCTGAAAGAAGTTTACCCAATTACACAGCTGAAAGAGCATCACACCATTCATGGTGAGGAAGAAACTGTATGCATGCTCTGTGTTTGTTTGTTAAATAATTCACAAACAAATCATTGATGATTCATCAACTCATTATTACAGAAGACAGGAAACGTACATTTATGTGTACTCGCGTTGGGAACAGGTTTAGTCAGCTGACTGATCTCTTGGCAGAACAGTGTGTGCACGCAGGGGAAAGGCTGTTCATATGCTCCATGTGTGGGAAGAATTTCTCTCGTTCATCAAATTTGCTGGCCCACCAGCGAGTTCACAGTGGGGAGAGGCCCTTCAGCTGCTGCACGTGTGGCAGGAGATTCTCTCGTTCATCAAATCTGCTGGCGCACCAGCGAGTTCACACTGGGGAGAGACCTTTCAGCTGCTCCACCTGTGGGGAAGAATTCACACGGTCGTCTAGTTTGCAGACACACCAGCGAGTTCACACTGGGGAGAGGCCATTTAGTTGCTCTACATGTGGGAAGGAGTTCACACGCTCATCCCATCTGTTGAGACACCAGCGCATTCACACAGGAGAGATGCCTTTCACCTGCTCAGTGTGTGGGAAGGGATTCACTCAATCTTCCAATTTGTTGACACACCAGCTTGTTCACTCTGGGGAACGGCCATTCATATGCTCACTGTGTGGGAAGGGATTCACTCGGTCGTCTCACCTTCTGACGCACCATCGTATTCATGAAGGAGAAAGGCCATTTACCTGTTCTGTGTGTGGGAAGGCATTTATCCAGTCCTCCAGTCTGCTGACACACCAGCGAGTTCACACTGGGGAGAGGCCATTTGTTTGTTGTGTCTGTGGGAAGGGATTCACTCGGTCATCCAACCTGCTGTCACATCAGAGTGTTCATACTGGTGAGAAACCGTTCACCTGCTCTGTATGTGGAAATAGATTCACTCGTTCCTCCAGCCTGTTGGCACACCAGCACGTTCATACTGGGGAGAAACCATTCATCTGTGCTGTATGTGGGAAAAGATTCACTCGCTCATCCAACCTGGTTACACACCAACGTGTTCACACTGGAGAGAGACCATTTACATGTTCTGTGTGTGGAAAAGGATTCACTCGTTCATCTAACCTGCTGACACACCAACGAGTTCACATTTAACTACACTGAGTGGATTCTGCTGTTAATAACGTCCAGGATTCAGCCAGGTTGGATCTGGAAGTTGGGGGCTGTTAATGCTGATCTGGATAACCCTAGAACTGCGACATATTTTACCACTGAGTGTATGTATTGCATTTGGATTTTCTTTGGGATTTATCTTTAGCAACCACTGCTGGAAGTGGGTTGTATCTCTATAGCATGCCCCATATTTCCATAGACAAAAGATTTTCCAAGATGCAAGATGTTGAAAGGGACCTTTAGTGACTGGCTATGTGTGAATCTATTCTCATCAAGTGAATCACCAACTATTCACTCACAAAATCAGATTTTAACCAACATTTTTCATAAGAACATTCAGACACTTTGACAGTTATCACTGAAATTTACCCGCTGTTCCTTTATCGTTCTACAAGATGTTGTCTTTTCCCTCCCAGCTTTCAATTACAGTCAGTGCCATCCAATCAGAGGCCTTGCCCATTAACCTACAACTGATGAGATTTTGCTTCACATTCGCAGACTGATTTAGAATTTAAACTCTTGTATTTTTTGGAAATGCTGAGAGCTAAGACAGATTTAAATAGGGATGTAGGCTGTTTGCTTAACACAGGAGAAAAGGCATCCTCGTAGGAAATGCTGCAATTAGAGATTGAGAGAGTATAGTAATGACACTGGAAAGAGCAAGGGAGAATGTGCTGTTGACTCCATCACTAAGGAGAAGCTATCAGTGAAGAGACTAAGAACTTAAATAATTAACTTGACAGGGAAGCACATTTCGACAGTTAGCACATTAAGCGAATGTCTTGTTTTAATGGAGGAAATGGTCTTTTCCTTTGGGTGCTGTAGTTGGTATCTGCCCTTGTTAATTAGGTATAGGCACCTGGGCAAGTTGTCTTGAACCTTCAGCCAACATGAGTCTATTTCTTCTTAACCCCTTTATCACACAAACTGATGCTGTCAATGGCTATTTTCTGAATTTTATTACCTAGAGATTGGATCAGAGTTTAATGATTTTTTAAAAAATTGCTTAAAGTGACTTGTTGAGCTTTTTAAAAGTTTGAACACTTTGGTTATTTAGTAATAATATAAAAGATACCAGGGTCTTTGTAATTTAATGTTATTGATAGATTTCTGGATTATTCCAGATTATTTCAGGATGAGTTTGTCTGTGTACTAGAATCAAACTGTCAGGTAAATGGGTGCCTGGTCTGATTAAATGGAGGGCAATCATTTTGCAGTAGTTGGAGATGAGGGGTGTAAGTGTTTGCAATACTACTGTTCTTTGCCCTATAGTGAAGACAGAACAAATTACGTGCTCAATTTAGCTGCGAATCCTTATTTTCCGTTACTAATTATCCAGTTTCACTTTCGATGAGAATCAACCTTACTTTGTTAACTCTTTATGTAATTATAGAAATTCTTTTGTTACGTTTCTGACCAGCTTTCTCTCCTACTCTTAACTTTTTGTTTCTCTTTATTAAAGTTTTTGGTCATTCCTTGCTTTTATTCCTTGCTGTCCAATGTTCTGACATCTGTTTCTGCAAAGTTTGATTCTACCTTTAACATTTTAGCTAATTTCTAGTCTAGATGGTAAGCCTGTCCCTGGAATTTTTCTCACTTGTAAGAATGTATTGACTTTGTATCTTTTGAAATCCCCCCTAAATGTCTGCCACTGTATCTTTTCTGATGTATCTTTTTAACCTAATTTACTTTAGCCAGCTCTGCTTTCATGTGCTCAAGATTATCCTTCATAGAATCATACAATCTCTGCAATGCAAAAATAGGCCATCAAGTTCACACCAACCCCTCTGAAGAGCATCCCACCCTGACCCTACTCTTACCCTAATTCTGTAACCCTACATATCGTATGGCTAATCCATCTAACCAACACATCTCTGGACACAATGGGCAATTTAGCATGGCCAATACACCTAACCTGCACATCTTTGGACTGTGGGAGGAAACCGGAGCAGCCGGAGGAAACCCACGCAGACACAGGGAGAATGTGCAAACTCCACATTGAACCCAGGGCTGGCACTGTGAGGCAGCAGTGCTAACCACTGAGTCACTGTGCCTCCCTTATTTAAACTTCTAAAAAGTCTCAGACCCACTTTTCCCTCCCACAAACAATGTAAAATTTAATCATTTTATGATCTCTGCTACCGAAGGACACCTTTATGATGAAATGGTGAATTAATTCTATCTCGCCATACAATGCCATGTCCAGTACTGGCGCCAGAACATAGTGTTCTAAGAAGCAATCTGCAAATACTGTATGAACTTCTCCATGCTACCTTTGCTCTTCTGACTTTTCTTATTGATATGTACAGTAAATTCTCCTGTAATTATTGCTATGCCTTTCTGACAAATTCTCACTTTTTCTTCCTTTATGCCCCACCATACCATATGGTTACTGTTAGGGTCCTGTACGCTGTTTTCACAAGTGACTTCTTGCCTTTATCATTTCTCCCCAAACCTTTTCCTTCTGTATTGTACTAACCATCATTAACTCACACTTGCCCCTCCATTTTTTCCCCCAACCTGTCATTCCTAATTGTCAAGATTCTTGTTCCAATTCATGTCATCTCACAGTTGTGTCTATATAATGGCTGCCAGATCATACTTATTGTTATTTTTACTCTCAGTTCATCCATTTTGTTTAAAATATAATGTTTATTCAGATACAGGGCTTTTAGTTTTGACCTTGTATTGTTTATGTAAATTCTAATTTTATCTGTTGGTCAAAATTCATACTCTATCCTTTCTTCTCATAGTTTGTTTATTATTTTTCATATTAATACCTTTCTCTATGGCCTTGACTGTATTTGATTCACCACATTTTCCCAAAGTTAAATCCTTGCCCCACTACTCAGGTTAAAATCTTCTCTACTTTCCCAGTTATGTATTTGGCAAGAACACCAGGCCCAGCGTGATTCAACTGGAGACCAAGTCATCAGTGCAGATTGCACTTTCCCCAACAGAGGTGCCAGTGCCCCAAGAATTGGGACTCACGTCTCCCACACCTGTCTTTTAGCTGGGTATTTGTCTCTCTAATGCTGTGTACCAATTTACATGTGGCTCCTGTAATCATGTGGGGATTATTTATGTACTGCTTCTTGATGTCTATGTCTTGACTATGCTTTTGTTCTGCTTCCACTGAAGATACCTAGTGGACCATGATTTTTCCCTTCCCACTTCAAATTCCTGTCTGGCATAAGCTGATGTCCTGAACCCTGGTACTGGGCAGGTAACACAGCCATCTGGATGGATTTCTTTTGCTGTGGAAAACATCCCCCTCATGTCAATCACATCCCCTCCCTTCTCCACCCCACATTATACCACCTGTCCCTACTACCATTATATTCTTTCTTACCCTTTTTCTGAGTGGCATCCTGTACCATGTTACTACCATCAGTACTATCGCTGTTGTACCCCTCACTGTCATCCAGAGAAGCTGAAACAACCTCAAACCTGTTGAACAAATGCTAAGGCTGTGAAGGTCTTATGCTGTTGCCCTCTGGGTAGCCTTACCTGCCTCACTCATAATTGCATGCTCCTGTCCCTGAACGCTTACCAAAATAAATCAAATAAACCAATGCTAAGAGTTGTGAATTCTTCTTCGAAACAGTCCATTTGGCCCAACAAGTCCACACTGACTCCCTGTAGAGTATCCCATCCAGACTCATTCCATCCCTGTAACCCTGTATTTTCCACGGTTAATTCATCTAACTACACATCCCTGGACACTGTGGGCAGTTTAGCATAGCCAATTCACCTAACCTGCACATCTTTGGACTGTGGGACGAAACCAGAACACCTGAAGGAAACCCATGCAGACACAGGGAGAATGTGCAAACTCTACACAGACAGTCGCTCAAGGCTGGAATCAAACCCGGGTCCCTGTCACTGTGATTCTTTATACAGTACCTTTATAGAGGTTTATGAAATCTTGAGGACATAGATAAGATAAATAGCTGCTGCATGAACTGTTTTTTTCCACACTGATGGCAATTTGAATCTGCATTGGTACTTATCTCTCAGCCACCATTTTGTGAACCCCTATGCTGGAGCTTAGCTGTTCAGCTTCCTTGGCTGCTAGTTCCATTGAGATGATAGTTCCAGTGAGATGGTACTTCCAGTGAGATGGTACTTCCAGTGAGATGCTATTTCCAGTGAGATGCTAGTTCCAGTGAGATGCTAGTTCCAGTGCTTTTAAGTCTAGGTGCCTTTCTGTCAGTAATCTCTTCTGGATTGTTTCACAACTTAAAACACATACCAATCTGTTTCTGATAGCAACATTTAAGTTGTCTTGGAATTTGCAAAATCTGTTGATTTCTTTAAAATTGCCATAAGTTAGGAGTTAGAGTCACCATTATGTTGTTTAAGTTTGTGGAACCTGAACGTTTCAGAAATCACCGATGATTCTGCTGATAAATGATTCAGTTGTACTCCTACTGTTTCTTCATAAATTTTGGAACCTGGCTTCTCTGGCTATAGCAGAACCCCTCAGGAGCAAAAATAGAAATTGCTGGAGAGACTGACCAGGTCTGGCAGCAACTCAAATAATTAACTGTTTCTATCTCCACTGATAATGTAAGATCTGCTGAATTTCTGAGCACTTTATGCATTTGTGTGTTTTAGATCTCCAACACCTACTTTTTGTCATTTATATAAATTATTTGGATGTAAGCATAAGAGGTATAGTTAATAAGTTTGCAGATGACACCAAAATTGGAGGTGTAGTGGACAGCGAAGAAGGTTACCTCAGATTACAATGGGATCTTGATCAAATGGAGTTTAATTCAGATAAATGCGAGGTGCTGCATTTTGGGAAAGCAAATCTTAGCAGGACTTATGCACTTAATGGTAAGGTCCGAGGGAGTGTTGCTGAATAAAGAGACCTTGGAGTGCAGGTTCATAGCTCCTTGAAAGTAGAGTCGCAGGTAGATAGGATAGTGAAGAAGGTGTTTGGTATGCTTTCCTTTATTGGTCAGAGTATTGAGTACAGGAGTTGGGAGGTCATGTTGTGGCTGTACAGCACATTGGTTAGGTCACTGTTGGAATATTGTGTGTAATTCTGGTCTCCTATCGGAAAGATGTGAAAATTGAAAGGGTTCAGAAAAGATTTACAAGGATGTTGCCAACATTGGAGGATTTGAGCTATAGGGAGAGGTTGAATAGGCTGGGCCTGTTTTCCCTGGAGTGTCGGAGGCTGAGGGGTGACCTTTATAGAGGTTTATAAAATCTTGAGGACATGGATAGGATAAATAGACAAAGTCTTTTCCTTGAGGTGAAGGAGTCCAGAACAGGTTTTGGGTGAGGGGGGAGGATATAACAGAGATCTATGGGGCAACTTTTTCATGCAGAGGGTGGTGCGCATGTGGAATGAGCTATCAGAGCAAGTGGTGGAGACTGGTACAATTGCAACATTTAAAAGGCACCTGGATGGGTATATGAATAGGAAGGGTTTGGAGGGATATGGGCTGGGTGCTGGTAGGTAGGACTAGATTGGGTTGGGATATCTGGTCGGCATGGACAAGTTGGACTGAAAGGCCTGTTACTGTGCTGTACGTTTCTATGATTCTGTGACTCTATCTCTAGTTGTTTGTTTTATTCCTCCGAAGGTTACATGTTTCTCCTCTCACAATACTTAGGAACACAGGGATGGCGAGACCTGCTTTGATTTTGTTAGCTTATAGAGTCATAGAGATCTACAGCACAGGAAAAGGTCCTTTGGCCCATTGCATCTGCACCAGTCGAAACCAACTAACTCTTTTAATCCCATTTTTCAGCACTTGGCCCACAACTTTGCAATCAAAAGTGCACATCAAAATACTCCTTAAATGTTTTTAGGGTTTTCGCAAGGTTTGTAGCTCAGATTGAGGTTTCGGGTGTAGGTTTGCTCGCTGAGGTGTAGGTTTGATATCCAGACGTTTCATTACCTGGCTCGGTAACATCATCAGTGGTGACCTCCAAGTGAAGCGAAGCTGTTGCCTCCTGCTTTCTATTTATATCTTTCTCCTGGATAGGGTTCCTGGGGTTTGTGGTGATGTCATTTCCTGTTTGTTTTCTGAGGGGTTGATAGATGGCATCTAGATCTGTGTGTTTGTTTATGGCGTTGTGGTTGGAATCCTAGTAGCACACAAACCCACCAACACTCTCAAACAAAAACTAACAAACTTAAAAGACTCAGTACAACCCATGGACAAAACCAACGTAATCTATAAAATTCCATGCAAGGACTGCCACAAACACTACGTAGGACAAACAGGAAGAAAGTTAGCCACCAGGATACACAAACACCAGCTAGCCACAAAAAGACACGACCCTCTCTCCCTCGTAGCTCTATACACGGATGAAAAAAAACACCATTTCGACTGGGACAACACATCTATCCTGGGACAGGCTAAACAAAGACACGCCAGAGAATTCCTCGAGGCCTGGCACTCCAACCACAATGCCATAAACAAACACATAGATCTAGATCCATCAAACGAGAGAAAACAACTGTTTGTCCTAGCTCGAAGCTTCCATCCTAGTTCCCTGAATTTCTGCCTCAAGTCCCCATCTCTCTTCTGACCTATGTGGTTGGTGCCAATGTGGACCACGACTTGGGGCTGCTCTCCCTCCCCCCGGAGGATCCCCAAAACACGATCAGATACATCACGGACCCTGGCACCTGGGAGGCAACACACCAACAGTGAGTCTCTCTCGTCCCCACAGAACCTCCTATCTGTCCTCCTAACTACCTCCTCTAAACATTCTGCCCCTTACCTTCAAACAGTGTGGACAGGAAGGAGGCACAATCTATGCTCCCCATAATGTTACATATCTCAATCATGTCCCCTGTCAATCTCCTCTGCTCGAAGGAAAACAACCCCAGTCTGTCCAATCTCAAACTCTCCAGCTCAGGTATTGATAAATCTACAGGGCACCCTTCTATACATCTATCTTTTCTATAAAGTGGATTGCAGAACTGCATGCAATACCTTAGCTGAGGCTTAACCAATGCTTTATACAGTTCCAGCATAACCTCCCTACTCTTAACCTCTATGCCTCAGCTAATAAAGACAAGGCATGTATACTTTAACCAATTTATCCACCTCTCCTGGTACCTTAAGGGACCAGTGATCAAGCACACCAAGATCCCTCTGATCCTTGGTGCTTCTCAGGAGTCCTGATTCCTGATGAAGGGCTTTTGCCCGAAACGTCGATTTTGCCTGTCCTCGGATGCTGCCTGAATTGCTGTGCTCTTCCAGCACCACTGATCCAGCTTCTCAGGAGTGTTCATCATGCCCAAGTGCATCACCTCACATTTATCTGGATTGAATTCCTGATCAGTCTCTGTGAAAAGCCTATCTGTATTTCTCCTGCAATCCTATCCTCACTATTTACCACCCCACCAATTTTTATATCATCTGCAAACTTGCTGATCAACCATCCTACATTCAAGTCTAAATCATTTAATGAACAGCAAGGACCTCAACACTGACTCCTGTGATTAACCAATGGCACACAGACTTCCAGTCAGCAAAATGCCCCTCAACCATCACCTTCTGCTTCTTGCCACTTAGCCAAATGTGGATCTAATTTTCAAAATTTCCTTGGATACTATGGGCTCTTACCTTTGCTATAAGTCTCCCATGCAGGACCTTATCAAAAGCCCCACTGAGGTCCAAGTAGACATCATCAAAAGCATTGCCCTCATCCAGCACCTGAGCACCTCTTCAAAAAGTTCAATCTAGTTCGCCAAACATGACCTTCCCTTAACAAAGCTATGCTGATTGTTCTTGGTTAATCCCTGCTTCCCTCCCTGCCTCTCCAAATGCAGATTGATCCTTCAGAATTGTTTCCAGTAGTTTCCCACCACCAAGGTTAGACTGGCCTATAATTTACTGTTTTTTTCCTTGCTCCCTTCTTGAATGATGATACCACATTGAATGTCCTCCAGTGTTCTGGTATTTCTCCAAAGGCCAGAAAGGAATTGGAAATTTTTGTAAACCCTCCTGCTATTTTTTCCCTTGGCTCACTTAACCTGCCATACATTTCATTTGGCCTTGAACAGACAGGTGATGGTCTACTGTAATTAGTTCAGAGATCTGTGTCATATTCTGAGGACCCAAGTTTGAATCTGGGTCATATTCTGAGGACCCAAATGGAATGCTGGTCTAACCGGCAACACCAAACTCCTGTGAATGAATGAATTTTTTTTGTAAAGGCTGGTGGTTAGTGGACAGGCTTTGGAAAATCAGGAGGTGAGACCTCTACTGTTGCAGTTATGGGTATTTTTGTGTCTCAGGACACCAAACTTACCTGTTTTTGTAAATGGGAAGGACCCATGTATCAATATACTACAAGACTCTTGGTATTATCTGTGAGAAGCAAGGTATTTCTGAGGCTTCCTGTTCTTTTTTTGAGACTACAACCCAAGCTCAAAATATTTCTCTCCATGTAGGGTAGTCCTTACAGTGTTCCTTCAGGGTGGAATATGTGATGAACTTCTGCTCTATTCAGCTCTTCCCTGGAATGATGTCTTTTCCTTGCTGACTGTACTTACCTTGATGCACCACTGATATCTTCTGATTCCTTTTTATCGAAATTTCTTGGAGATATATAGTGAAGGCCATTTTTAAAAAAAAATGTGACAAATCAGTGGAGTCATCGAGAAGAAGTTTATGCCAATTTTCTTTTTCTTACATTTCAAAAAAGGATCAGGAGGCCAAAGTTTTAATCAGCAGGAGCTTTATTAAGGAGGTGTTACCCATGTCCTGTCCAAAATGGCCGATAACATCATTATGATGTTATCACATAATCAGACTCTTAATGTGAAACTCAATTGTACCAAATTCACGAGTATGCAAAGGGAATTAGATAGTTAAGTTAGTGGGCAAAAATTTAGCAGGTGGACTACAATACTGAAAAATATGAACTTGTCCACCTTGGCAGGAAGAATAGAAAAGCAGCATACTTTTTAAATGAAGACAGATTGCAGAGCTCTGATATACAGGGGAAAGTGGGTATCTTGGTACATGAATTACAAAACCATGGTGTACAGGTATTGCAAGTGATTAATGAGGCAAAAGGAACATTGTCATTTATTGCAAGGTAATTGGAATATAAAACTACAGCTATTTAGGGCTTTGGTGAGACCACACCTAAAGTGTGTACCAATTTGGTCTCCTCACTTGAAAGGTGTACAGGTTTCCTGATGAAGGGCTTATGCTCAAAATGTCAATTTTCCTGCTCCTCAGATGCTACCTGACCTACTGTGGTTTTCTAGCAACACACACTCTATTAATTGAATTGCTCTTGGAGAAGCCAGCACATATTCTGGGTTGGATGCCTCCTCCTGAGTTGTAGCCATTCTATTAGAAGTAGACAGCAAATGGTCCCTTTATTAGCTTATTCGCTATTAACAGGGATTTTCAAAGAGGGTTAAAAAAATTGTCTAAAGCTCTGTCTTAGAAAGTAGGAATGAAGAAAATGTTAATAAACATTGAAAGAGGAAATCACAAAGCTTGTCTAAATCCTGGTACTCTATTGTATATAAAAAATGTTAGTTTGTAAGGGCTTTTATGGTGCAGTGATACGAGGAGGCCCAGGTTTAAGTTTCATGATATATCTGAATAAATTGGTTAGAGTCATAGAGATGTACAGCATGGAAATGGACCCTTCGGTCCAACTCGACCAGCTATCCCAACCCAATCTAGTTCCATTTGCCAGCACCTGGCCGATATCCCTCCAAACCCTTCCTATTCATATACCCATCCAGATGCCTTTTAAATGTTACAATTGTACCAGCCTCCACCACTTTCTCTGACAGCTCATTCCATACATGCACCATGCTCTGTGATAAAAAGTTGCCCCTTAGGTCTCTTATATCTTTCCCCACTCACCTTAAATTTATGCTGTCTGGTTCTGGACTGCCCCTCTCCAGAGAAAAGACATTGTCTATTTATCATATCCATGCCCTTCATGATTTTATAAACCTCTGTAAGGTCACCCCTCAACCTCTGACACTCCAGAGAAAACAGCCCCAGCCTATTCAACCCTTTCCTGTAGCTCAAATCCTCCAACCCTGGCAACATCCTTGTAAATCTTTTCTGAACTCTTTCAAGTTTCGCAACTTCTTTTCAATAGGAAGGAAACCAGAATTGCATGCAATATTCCAACAGTGGCCTAACCAACATCCTGTACAACCACAAAATGACCTCCTAACTCCTGTATACAATACTCTGACCAATAAAGGAAAGAATACCAAACACCTTGTTCACTATCCTATCTACCGGAAACTCTACCTACATAAAAATATTGACAGGCAAGGTGTCTTCTTATTCAGTTGATAAACACCACCTTCGCTAATAGTGGTGGAATTACCAGCATTCATCATCCAACAACAGACTGGTATGTGAATATAGGCTCATCAACATCAAGATTATCTATCTTCCAGGTCCCAGCTCTTCAATGTATAGGAGCTGAACTCCAAGGAGGATCTGCCACTGCTGGTGACTTATCAGATTCTATCAAGTTTGTTTATTGAAGTTTCTGAAACCCCCTCTATCCCACCCCACAAATGTCGGAGCCCTCCTGTCCAATAGCTCCCTGATCCACTTGGCGCATTATTAAAATGTCAGCTCAAGCAACAGTGAAATCAGAGTCTAATGGAGTTAGGATATTATGGTGGAATGTTAATTTTACCCAAAGGCATAATTCTGTTGATGCTTCATTCAATGCTACACCTTTATGCCACCCAGACCTACCTTTGATGCAGACTATCCTCTGCAGTAAAGAATTCCAGATTCTCTATTCTCAAATGAGGAAGAATTTCTTCTCATTTTAAATGGGCAACCCTTTAATTCTGAGATAATGCCCTCTGCACCTGGACTCTCCCACAAGGAGAAACAACCTTTACACATGTACCCTGTCAAGTCCTGAAGAATTTGAATTTTATCAATAGAAACACCCCTGACTCTTCTAAATTCCAATGAGTTGACTCCTACTCAACTTCTCCCCATAACACAGTCCTTCAATGTCTTGTGAATTTTCTCTGAACTGCCTCAAATGACAGTATCTCTCCTTAGATTATGGGCCCAAAACTTCATAGTATTCAAGCTGTGGTCTCACTAACATCTTCTGTAGTTTTAGAAAAACCTCCCTTTTCTTTTACTTCATTCCCTTCAAAGTAAAGGCTGACATTGCATTTGTCTTTCCTGCTAACTGCAGAATTTGGATACATGATTGTGATTTATGCATGAGGACTTCCAAATTTCTGTGTTGTAACTTTCTCTCACTTCTCTCCACTTACAAAATATTTAGCTCCTCTGTTCTTCCTGCCAAAGTACACAACCTCTCAATTTTCCACACTATTTTCCATCAACAGAATTTTTGCCCACTTGCTTTATTTGTCTGTAGCCCTCTTTTGTCATCCTCATTTGCCTTCTCAACTAATTCTGTTTTCCCAGCAAGCCTGGCTATAATATATTCACTTTTCTAATCAATTTACATATAAGTAATGGTAGCCCCTGTACTACTTGTGGAATTCCCATCCTGAAAATGCCTCCTTTTTGGAATTCTGTCTTATATTTGTTAGCCAGTCCTCTCTACATAGGCTACTGAAATGCTCACGGTGTTGGAGAATCTACGGTGTGGTACCTTACTGTACACCTTCTAAAAATCCAAATACAGTATATTACACAAGAGTTTGTGTGCTAGCTCTCTGAATGAACAATTCACTCAATGCCATTTCCCTTTTTTTAACCCTGTAACCCTGCAAGTCCTTTGTTATTCCTCTCAGTGATCTCATTCTTGCAATCTCATTCTTCAAGACTGCTGCAAATCTCCATGCTGCTTGTTATCATCATATCAGTAACGTCCTGACAACTGATTACTGGATGGGTTGCATTCTTCTACTGATCAGGAATTCTTTTGATTGTGGCCAGTTTGACCAACGGTAGTCCTCTATTCAGGCAACATTGCAGGTGTTTACACTATTTATTAGATAACCTAAGAACTAATTTACATCATCAAAACATACACATTGAGATAATCATTTTACTAAAATACCTAAGAATATTAAAGCTCAACAGATTACACTTGAAAAATTACTTTAAGCTGAAGACTAGCAGTGGGGTTCTGTTTAATACAAGGTAAATATAGAGTTTCTGCATTTCATGGAATAGACTCCCTAGGTTGGTAAAACAAAACCTTGAATATATTTAGGGAACAATATGATGCTCCAGAAACTTAATGCTGCAGAGAGTTCAGGTCTTCTCTGGAGATGTGAACTGCAAACTGAAAGAATCTCAAGATGTAATGGACATATGAGCAGACTGCTACCAAACCAAAGACCAATTCCTCCCTCTGTTTTCCTGCAAATTACCTGCCCTCTCCTTTTGATGAAGTAGCTAATGACCATCCCCCCCCCCCCCCAAGGCTGTACTTTAATTCTGCATGGCAACTGCCAATAGACCTATAATTAATTTAAGCATATATTATCCTCATTGGAGTTTGGAGATTACAGACAGCAATCAGGTCAATTTGTTCCCTCCAGAGACTTGGGCCAGCACAAATACCCAACACCTCCCCCCCCCCCCAGTCTAACTTTATATAAAAGAAAGAGCCTGAACCAAAGATCCTGGATTGGAGGCTGTTAGTTAACGTATGACTAAAGCAGTGTTTTAATTGAGAGAATTTAAGAATTACATCATATCTTGATAATCAAGACTGGAACATTGACTGAAGACTTATTAATATGCAATTTACATGAAGTATCTATTATTCTAGATCAATCACCTTCATTGCTCAAAGCTAGCTGGAAGGGAATTCAGAAAAACCAAGTCTAGGCTCTAAAATTCCTTCATGAGGATATATTGGAGACTATATTTGAAAATACTTTTGCTCTGACAATATTACAAATCCAGAATGGACATTCTGCCTGCAAGAGGTTTTGTTAAGACCAAGCGTCTCTCAGTCTCAAAAAATATCAGTTGGAAGACAATATATTCCTGCGTTGGTGTCCTTTCCTTAATAGTCATTCCTTAATACAAACTGTACACATAGAAACAAGACATATCATGCATCCTGTTGCCTACAGCTCAGAGAGAGCTGACCATCTCTTTGCATGATTCGGTTATAGACTTCAGATCTTTTAAGAAGTCGTCCTTCAAGGATTCCTCACAGTCTCTCGTAGCACCTTTTTGATAATCCACAAGGTAGTTCTAACAAAGAAAGAAAATTATTTCAGTCCAGTCCAAACTCATCACCAAGAGAAATCAAATGTAATTCAGTATCTAACCACAGGTGAATAATGTGTGGAATATAATAATGAAAATCTTAATATCTCTGCAACGGAGAGGGGATATGCAGGAACCAAAGAAAACTAATCCAGTTTATTCTCCTCTTCAATTTCTAACAGGGTGGTATTAACCACAACCCACCTATGCCTTGCCATGAGACCCCAAAATAATTTGTTTGCAGTAAGGGAAATTAAGGGGAAAATGGGCCCAAAGTTGAAGCTTAGTGCAGGATCAGTTAAAGAAGCTGTACAGGATACACAAATTTCTTTGGCCTGTGAATACTTGGTTTTAAAAAAAAAATTTGCTGAACACTCTGTAGTGCAGGTCCCAGAAAGCTCATCAATGAACAAGTCTCACAAATCCTGTTTCTGGAGTACCTTGAGCATGGCGTATATCTTCCATGAACTGCAGCCAGGTATTATTCACAGTATTGTTGAATTTTGATTAATATTGGCTACATGTTGCTTTTGACTATACTAAATCGAAAGTAAAATATGTATTCTTTTTTAAAAAGGAATCAGGTTTGTGCCAAGGGGTTACAGGGAGAAAGCAGGAGGCTAGGGTTGAGAAACACATCAGCCATTATCAGATGGTGCAGCAGACTCGATAGACTGAATGGCCTAATTCTGATTCTGTAACCTATGGTCTAAACATACATTCCTGAAAGGTTCAAATGAACAATTCCTCAATATATACATCCCTACCTCTAGGCTGGTGACATGCTGGGTCATTGTGTCCAAGCACAACTGTAACTTGTTTGTTATTTTTCTTTTAGATTCTGTCGTCTTCTGCTCCACTTCATCAAATCTGAGGAAATAATTGTCCAAGAACAACAACTCTTCTAAAAGTACCGATAAATTGAACTAAACGCATGCTTCAGATGTGGCAGTA
This sequence comes from Chiloscyllium plagiosum, assembly GCF_037043375.1. Lineage (NCBI taxonomy): Eukaryota > Metazoa > Chordata > Chondrichthyes > Orectolobiformes > Hemiscylliidae > Chiloscyllium > Chiloscyllium plagiosum. The sequence continues at coordinate 46,425,430 of NW_028270166.1, read as the reverse complement.
AAACAAAAGGCAAAGAGCTCTTTTCCTCATACAGATATAGGATTTTTACATGGCATTTAAAAAACAATTACACTAAGGAATTTCACAGGAAGAATTTCTGATTCCTCACACATGTAGTCTCTGAACGAGCTATTCATAATTCCATTTAACCGACCTGCTTATTCAGGGTCACTGAAATTTGTTTTCACCTACATATCTTTCAGCAATCCAATTCAACCTCAGTTGGGGAGAGCAGGGGTGGTTAACAGATATTTGGAGAGATTTTAGCTTAATTAAGGACAGAAGGCAGTTTGGTAAAAGAAAATCATGTGTCTTATTTAACTAAATTCTTTGAAGTAGCAACACAGAAGATAAACAAAGGGAATGCAGTGAATGTGGTTTTTAAAAATTATTGAACCAATTTTTCTGAGGTATTATTAGATCACTGGAGCAGGTGCAGTGGTGTGCCTACTCCTGGTCCAGAGTAGGCACACCACTGCGCCACAAGGGGGCCCCATGAACGTACAGATTATAAGAAAACATTTGATAAAGGCATTATATATTAGATTGATTAACAAAATTGAGGCTTATGAAATAATAGGATCAACATCCAATTGAATTAAAATCAGCTTAAGCAGTGTTGATCGTTTTTGTGAAATTTTACTTTTATGGTGTGATGTGCTGAAATTAAAGTTATTCATGACTACAATCTAAAAGCAATACAGAAAGGACTCCAATTAGATTTTACTGCTACATACCGGTATTTAGCAATTTTCAACTGTCCAATTGCTTCATCTAATTCATCGTTCAAGTGTTTCTGCAACCGTTTCCGCTGATTTTCCAGTGATTCAAGCTCTTGGACTTGTTTTGTCGTTTTTCGATTATCTTCCTAAAAAAATTAATTTGAATATTTTGAAAGAAGGTTGCCAACCACCACCATCCACCTCAGCTCACCCTCACTTTGAACAATTCTCCTTTAACTCCTCTCAATTTCCTCAGATTAAAGATGTGGCTTTGGGTAGCTGCATGGGCCTAATTTATGCCTGTCTTTTTATGGGGTGCATGGAACATGCTTTCTACTCAGGTCCCTCCCCAGAATTCTTTCTACAGTAAATCAACATAGTTAATGTGATTTCCCTCTCTTGTCTGGAACTGGAAAATAACTTATCCAGATAATAAAACAAAGAACTGTGGATGCTGGAAATCCAAAACACACAAACCAGAAGTTGCTAGAGAAACTCAGTGGTTCTGGAAGTTAGAAAGAGAGTTCCAGGGTTCTGACTGGGCACCAGTGAAAGACAGAAATAAATTTTCAAGTCTTGGGGCTTGGAGAGGAACTTACATCTGCTGCCTTTATTCTTCTAGGTGATACAGTCCAAAGGTCAGAAGGTGCTGTCAGTGGAAGTTACTGCAGTGCTAAGCATAGAATCCCTACAGTATGGAAGCAGGCTATATGGCCCATCAAGTCCACACCGATCCCCTATCAAGCATTGCACCCTATCCCTGTAACCTTGCATTTCCCATGGCTAATCCACCCAACACACACACACCTTTGGGCTGTGGGAGGAAACCCACACAGACATGAGAACATGCAAACTCCACATAGTTGCCAGAGAGTGGAATCGAACCCGGGTGTCTGGTGCAGTGAGGCAGCATTGCTAACCACTGAAACACTATGCACATCCTGAAGCAAGTGAAGTTTGAATAGGGTATCAATCAAGAGGCTGCTTTGACCAAGATAGTGTTAAGTTTTTCTTTTGAGGGTTTCTGGGGCTGCATTCATTCAGGCAAAGGGGTAGTATTCCATCAGACTCGTGACTTGAACCTTGTGGAAGGTGGACAGGAATTGGAAGTGGCTGACCTGCTAGAGAATCTCCTTGTTAAACCTCTATTGCCTTTAAGATACACCTTAAAATTGCTCTCTTTGACCAGGCTTCATGTCACCTGTCTCAATATGTCCTTAGGTGGTTGAATACTAAACTTTGTTTGGTAATATGACAATCATAACACATTTTCCACATTAAATAGATGCTCTGTAAATGCAAGCAGTAATGTCAATTTGGCAGTCTGACCTCCTTTTCTTGTTCAATTGCTTCATCCACCTTTCGAATTTGTTCTTTTAACATTTTCACATCATTTGCTTTGTCATCTATCATGGTCTGAACCTAAGAGACAGAATGGTTATCTTCAATAGACAAATATTTTATACATCCAATACACGTTTTACACAGATTTGGTTGAAACTCCATTTACAACACTGATTATTTCCATACCTGTTCTTTGGCCTCTTGCACACTCATTTTCTTGTGCTTCAGATGTTCAATATCATCATTTATTTGTTTTAGTAGATTCATGAGGGCAAGCTGTAAAAATTAAGGAGGGCATAGGTCACAAGAAAATTGGAAAGGACAAATTACAAACGGAATCCTACTGATCTAGAAGTTACAGATTAACTGTTTCTGCCTATCATGAAAATCTTCTTTGATGTGCAGTGATGCAGTAAGGATGATGATTTGGCATCAGAGCTGATGATATTATAATCGAATATGGCAGGTCAGTTGACATAATTGGAGAAAAGCATGGAAAATAGAAATTGAATTGGAAAGTTGTCACCAGCTTAGACTGTTTGTTCTATCCTGACTCTTTCAATGATGGATTTTTTTAGGATTCAGAGGCAACACAAGAGACTCATAAGAACCCAAAAGCCTTTCATAAACATATAAGGAGTAGAAGATTTAAATAAGGGGTCGAGACAATTGGGACCAAAGCATACACATGCTCCAGAATTAATGAGACTCCTAGCCAAGCTGTTCCAGTACAGCTGCAACAATGTCATCCATCCAGTAATGAGACTGCCCAGGTAAGATCTGACCACAGGGAATCAAGAAGGAAATTAAATAGGATCTCAAGAGAAATAATCTTAGGATTACTTTGAGTGCCGTGTGCTAGTTAGCATAAGAACAGAAGAATTGATCGATTAACAATGTATCTACAAAGACTTATGTAGGATGGAGGGCATCAGATTCCTGAGGGGTTGGGATCATTGCTGGAACAAGGGGGGGACCAGTACAATCTGGACAGGTTACACCTCAAAGGGACTGCAATTGATATCCTCACAGAGAAATTTGCTAGTGCCGTTGAAATGGATTTAACCAAGTTTGGGAGGAGGACTGGAACTTGAAAAGTAACCAAAATTGATAATAGGAAGACTATGCTAGGGAGACTAGAAGGCAGGAGCAAAGCCAACAAAATCAATTAATACCCCATAGTCAGCACAGACTTATGAAAGATAAATCATGCTTGACACACCTACTCGAATTTTGAGGATGAAACTAGCTCACTTCTCGATTAGAAGAGCTAGTACGTTCAGAAGGCTTTCAACAGAGAGTTTTATTAAGAGATTAGCTTATAAAATAGTGTATCAAAATAGATAGAGAATTGGTTGGCAGACAGGAAACAAGGAGTAGAAATAAATGGGTTATAGAGTATGCTTCAAAACATAAATGATGTTAAAAAGACAAAATAAAGGGCATTTTACTTGCGTGCTTGCAGCAGGTAGATAATCTAAAGGCACAAATTGAGATATATGGATATAATCGAATTGCCATTACAGGATCAGGCTTAATAAAGATGGGGATAATAAAACAAGGAACTGTGGATGGTGGAGATCTAAAACAGTCGACTGTATGCGCTGCTCACGATGTGGTCTGCTGTACATTGTAGATACGAAATGCAGACTGGGTGACTGCTTTGCACAACATCTATGTTCTTGAACATAAAAATGACCAATGTTCCAATTGCCTGTCACTTCAACACACCACCATACTCTTATGCCAACCTTTCTGACTCAAATCTGTAGTGCTCCAGTGAAACTCAATGCAAGCTGAAAAAACAATATCCCAACTTCTGCTTCGTGACCGGACAATCTTCAGGACTCATTGTTGAGTTTAACAATTTCAGAGCATGAGCACCTCCTTCCAGATTCAATACCCAGCCCCACAGCCCAGGTCCTGTAATGAAATGGGTAACTTTCAATATAGCCAACCCATTTTTGCCTACTCATCTACCTAGCTTCTCTTCAAAAACAAACCACTTGAAGTCTGAAGATCTGAAACAAAACAAAAAAAAAATTGCTGGAGAAACTCAGCAGGTCTGACTGAGGTTTTGAAGAAGGGTCATTGGACTTGAAAAATTAACTCTGGTTTGTCTCCACAGATGCTCCAGATCTGCTGAGTTTCTCCAGTAATTTGTTTTGTTTTTGCTTCTCTTCTTCCTTTGATTACGATGCCTTTGTCTGCCCACCTTTTTTCTCCTCTCTCTCTCTCCAGACTCCCTCTCTACCTATTCGCTCACTCCTCATCAGCATAAGTTACATTTTTTTAATAACTGCTACCAATTCTGAAGAGGGGTCAGTGCACTTGATACGTTAACCGCACTCTATATGCTAACGCTGTTTTCTCTTCATCATTGCTGTCAGGCCTGCTGAGTTTCTCTAGTAATTTGTTTTCATTTGTTAATGATGGCCAGGACTGTGAACTGAATATTTAAGGATATTTGACATTTAGGAAGGACAAACAAAGAAGAAAAGTGTGGAGTTGCACTGTTAATAACAGATGAGATCAGTACCTTTAGTAGGGGAGGATATAGGATTAGAAGAACAACATCATGTACAATCTGATTGAAGTCAAGAAACAGCAGACATTGGGCTGGAGTTATTTATAGGACATCAAACAATAACAGTAAACAGTAATTTATCAAGCGATAAAGAAATATGTAGCACAGGCAACATAGTTATCATGGGTGACTTCATTCTGCATATCAATTGGATAAATGAATTGAGCAATACAGCTACGATGGACAAGTTCATGGATCGTGTTTTCTACAGCAGTATGTGCAGGAACCAATTGGAGCATGTACTATTTTAGATCTAGTATTGCATAATTAAAAAGAGCTTTTAGGGATGAGTGACCATAATGATAGAATGTTGTGGTTCTGTTCGCCGAGCTGGAAGTTTTTGTTGCAAACGTTTCGTCCCCTGGCTAGGCGACATCATCAGTGCTTGGGAGCCTCCTGCGAAGCACTTCTCTGATGTTTCCTCCGGTGTTTATAGTGGTCTGTCCCTGCCGCTTCCGGTTGTCAGTTTCAGCTGTCCGCTGTAGTGGTTGGTATATTGGGTCCAGGTCGATGTGTTTGTTGATGGAGTATGTGGATGAATGCCATGCCTCTAGGAATTCCCTGGCTGTTCTCTGTCTGGCTTGCCCTATAATGGTAGTGTTGTCCCAGTCGATTTTTGGGTTGAATTTGTGGTAGGACTGTTTGTTCAATAATGATAGAATTTCATGTTATGCTGAATAATGAAGTAATTCAGCCTGAAGTAAGGGCATTAAACTTGTATGTAGGTAATTATAAACATGAGGCATAAGTGGCTGAGCTGGATTGTAAAATAGATTAAGAGACGTTACAGACTATCCATTGCCTATGTGCCGTATAGACCTATTACATGTCTTAGGAAGATAGGAAAGGGAGATGGCTATTCAACCCTTTGAGTCAACTCGCCAATTAATCATGGCTGATCTATGACTAACTCCACATTCCTGTCTTTGGCCCACATCTCTTAACACCATTACTTAACAACAAGAAACAAATTCTCAGATTTAATGTTGGAACTGATCCAGCATCCACTGTTGTTTGTGGAAGAGAGTTCCAAACATCTACTACTCTTTGTGTGTAGAAGTGCTTCATAACATCTCTCCTGAATAATGCCTTAATTCTCAGACTATATCACTTAGTTCTTGAATCCCCAACCAGTGGAAATACCTTATCTTTATCTACCCAATCTTTTCCTGTTAATATCTTAAACACTTTGATCAGCTTACCCCTTAACCTTTGAAATTCTAGCAAAAACAGGCCTTTTTTGTACAATCTCTCATCATAACCCCCGCACCTACTTATGGCATTTTAAAAGATTATGCACATGAACCCCCAAGACCTTTTGGACATTGACTGTAGTCAATTTCACACCATCTAGAAAGTACCTGATCTATTCTTTTTCAGGCCAAAATGGATAACCTTCCATTTACTTACTTACATAGAACTCCATTTGCCATAGTTTGCTCATTCACTTGGTCTATCAATATCCCTTTGTAATATTGAGAGATCACAACTACAATGCCACTAACTTTGTGTCATCAACAAACTTCAAAATATGATTCATACCATTGTCTAGTTGTTAACAAATAACGTGAATGATGGCCTAACACCACTGGTCACAACCTGCCAATGAGTACCTTACTCATTGCCTACTTCATTGCCTACCACCCAACCAATTTCCCAACCATGTCAGTAATTTTCCCTCAGCTTCTATCTTATTCAGAACTTTATCAAATACCTTCTGGAACTCCATGTATAAACATCCATAAACATTCCCATGTTAGTCACTGCTTCAAAAACTTCAATGAGGTTTGTCAGACAAAACCTACCAGCTCAAATCCATCCTTGCTGGCTCTCCCCCTAATTAACTGAAAATCAAGGTGTTCAGTTCTTCCAGCCTTGAATATAGACTCCAACCATTTCCCCACCACACCCCACCCAGACTAACTGGCCTGTTTTTCCTCTTTTACCTTTCTTAAAAAGCAGGGTGACTTATAGCAACTATGTACAGTCAATTGTGGCGAACAAACATAGTTCGGCATACATTGTCAGGAAACAAAAAGTAAATCTGAGGTGGTTAAGGATACAGCAAAGGAGGATCAAAAAAAATAATAAAGAAAGGAGAATAGAGTATTACAGGCAAGTCAGAAGAATTCGTAATGGGGAATAAACAAATGGGAGAGCAGCTAATGGATTTATACTTTTTGTCTGAGGAAGCTACAAGAAATCTTTGAGAACTAGAGATGATGTGGTTAAGGAGAATGAGTAATTGAAGGAAATTAATATTAGCAAGAAGATTGTACAGAATAACTTAATGAGACTGACAGGTGATAAATCTCCAGGACCTGATTTTCTACATCCCAGAGAGTTGAAGGAAGTGGTCATAGAGATAGAGAAACATGCATTGGTGATTATCTGCTAAAATTTTTATCGACTCTGGAATGATTCTTGTAGATTGGAAGGTGGTACATTTTACCCCACTATTTAAGGAGCAAGAGAGAAAACAGAACCACACAGCTAACATAAAACAAAAAATTGCGGACACTGGAGACCTGAGTTTAGAGGGGGGATCTAATTGAAACATACAGAATACTGAATGGCCTGGACAGCGTGGATGTTGGGAAGATATTTCCATTGGTAGGAGAGACTAGGACGCGAGGTCATAGCCTTAGAATAAATGGAAGACCTTTTAGAACGGAGATAAGGAGAAACTTCTGCAGCCAGAGAATTGAGAGTCTATGGAATTTACTGCCACAGAAGAGTGTGGAGTATATTTAAGATGGAAATTAATAGACTCTTGAATACTAAGGGGAAAAAGGGTCATGAGGAGAAAGCGGGAGAATCAGCCATGATTGAATGGCGGAGCAGACTAGATGGGCTGAATGGCCTAATTTCTGCTCCTAAGTTTTATGGTCTATAATATTTGTAAATTTGCAGATTAGATTACTTAGTGTGGAAACAGGCCCTTCAGTCCAACAAGTCTACACCGACCCTCCGAACAGCAATCCACCCAGACTCATTCCCCTACATTTACCCCTTCACCTAACACTATGGGCAATTTAGCATGGCCAATTCACCTAACCTGCACATTTTTGGACTGTGGGAGGAAACCGGAGCACCCAGAGGAAACCCATGCAGACACGGGGAGAATGTGCAAACTCCACACAGACAATTGCCTGAGGAGGGAATTGAACCCGGGTCTCTGGCGCTGTGAGGCAGCAGTGCTAACCACTGAGCCACCGTGCCACCCATGATGTAAAGCTAAGTGGGAATAGGAGTTGTGAAGCTGTAAAGTGGCTTTCAGAGGATTTTGGACAGGCTTAGTGAATAGGTAAGAACTTGGCAGGTGAAACAGTATGTGGAAAAATTATAGGTTATACCTTCTGGTAGGAGAAACAGATCTGCAGAGTACTTCTTAAATTACGAGGTCGGAAATGTAGACATACAAGGTTATCGAGGTGCCCTTGTCAATAAGTCTCTAGATAAGGCAGGCTAATGGAATCTAAGCCTTTAATGCAAGAGAATTTGAGTGCAGTTAAGTCTTGCTTCAATTGTACAGGAGCTTGGTAAGACTGCACCTACCGAGTACTGTGCCCTTCTGTTCTCATCTCAGGGAAGATATTATAACCATATAGCGAGGGCAACAAACGCTCACCAGACCTGTTCCTGGGATGGATGGACTGCCCTAAGAAGAGAGACTGGATGTGTATTCTCTTGAATTGAAAAGAATGAGAGGTGATCTAATTTGAAGTTTATGAAATACTCAAGGGATAGACAGCACAGATGCATAGAATCCCTACAGTTCAGACAGAGGCAATTCGGCGCATAGCATCTGCATCGACCCTCCCATAAACATCCAACCCAGACCCCATAACTCCATATTTACCACAGCTAATCCACCTAGCCTAAACATCCCTATGAGACTATTGGGCAATTTACCAGAGCCAATCTACCTAATGTGCATATCTTTGGACTGTGGGAGGAAATCAGAGCACCCAGAAAAACCCACGTGGACATGGGGAAAACGTGCAAAGTCTACACAGGTAGTCACTCAAGGCAGGAAATGAACCGGGTCTCTGATACTGTGAGGCAGCAGTGCTAACTGTTGTGCCACTGTGCTGCCCTTGCTTCCTTTGATTGGGAATTTAGAATCAGGGAGCATAATGTAAAAGTAAGGGGGCTAATACTTATGTCAAAGATGAGGAGAAATTATTTCACTCAGAGGCTTGTGAACCTTTAGAATTCTCCACCACAGAGGTTTGTGGAAGCTCAGTTTTTGAGTGTTTAATGTAGAGATTGATAGATTTCTTATTACCAATGCCTTAAGGGTTATGGGGATGGGTGGATAAAAGGCACTTAAGTGTTTGATCAGCCATAAATGGCAATGTGAACCGAATGTGCTGGATGGTTTATTCCTGTTCCTATGTGTCAGCAAAAGGAACAAAAATAGCAGTACTCACTATTTTATAATAATTTAGTGCATACAATGTAATACTTACTGGTTCTAACAAAGAGTACTTATTCTTCCAGTCATGCTCCAGTAAGTGATAGCACGCTGGAAGATACTGGCCCAGTTTTTGTGAACTATGGGAAAGGACAGCACTTCTAACATGTTGCAACAGTAGCTTTCCAGACATTTTTTGGGCCTTTTAGCATAGTTTCCAAAAGCCTTTTGCAGTGCAATTAGATGAAAGAATCTTCAGGCATTTATAGTGTGTCAAGTAGTATGAAGTATAATACCTAAAATATCCTGTAAAATCACATACTTAAAGTGAAATAGAGAGAATGAAACACATAGTCGAGTGAGATAAGAGACAAAAGATAGAACAAAGATCTTCTTTTTAAGTCTACAATATAATTCTGAAGGAATCGTATTCCACCATTAGCACTACAATTTCATGTCAGAGATTTGGTTATAATTATTGCCAAATATAGTTAAAATTCAGTTCTACCTGAATACACCACTCCTAACCTTTTCTGTCTTTAGTGTGCAACTAACTAGTAAACAAATGCTGTATTCTCTATGGCTAAGGTACTGAGGTGCAGCAGGTTAACTTAACTGCAGCTTCCAGATTTTTGTACCTAGTTGCACACATGGACTTTAAGTCAATGGCCAATTTATTGCAGTAAACAATATTTGCTTCACAGTTCTCAACAATAAAAGTGCTGGCGGGCCATTGAATTCACTGACAAATGAAATCTGGAACTCAACAGCAAAAAAAAATCTCTCTGCAAAAAAAAACCTTGATACTCAATCCCAAGGCATTAATAACGCAACTCAACATGTTACTTTCCCAACATAAATTGGAACAGTCGTAGTGTTAAGGTTTAGAGGGGGTGTATTTCTTGAAATGTATCCAGGGAACCCTGAGTGTCGCGGACAATCTAGGACTGGATAAAGAGGAGGAGTAGGGCTTTTAGCAAGTCCAAAGTGAGCAATTCAGCTGTGGCCCTTGAGGAATATAGAAAACGCAGGGGGGAGCTTTAGAAAGCATTTAGAAGAGCAAAGAAGAGACATCATGAAAAAGGACTTGCAAACAGGATTAGGCAGAATCCTAAGATATTTTATAATTAAAGAGAGGAAGTTAACCAGGGAAACATTAGGGCCCAGGGGGAAACCTGTGTTTGAAGCTGTAGGATATTAGAAGGATGTTGAGTGAATATTTCTCTTTGGTCTTCTCTCTGGAAATGGAGAATGTACGTACTGAATTCAGGAAAAGGGATTGCGAGGAACTTGCACAGTTTGACATAACAACTGGGGAGGTATTAGACGCTCTTGTCAGGCTTTAAAACAGACAAATCCCCCGGCCCTAATGAACTGCATCCCAGGTTGCCATGGGAGGAAAAAACCCATGAGGACATGGGGAGAACGTGCAAACTCCACACAGATAGTCACTCAAGACAGGAAGTGAACCGGGTCCCTGATACTGTGAGGCAGCAGTACTAACTGTTGTGCCACTGTGCTGCCCTTGCTTCCTTTGGTTAGGAATTTAGAACCAGGAGCATAATTTAAAAGTAGGAATTGCAGGGGCTCTGTCACAAATCTTTAATTCCTCTGTGGCCATGCAGTAAGTGCCAGGGGACTGGAAGACAACTAAATGTTTTTTTAATAGGGCTGGTAGAAATGAACCAAAATTAAAGACCAGAGTCTCATGTCAGTGGTATGGAAACTACAGGCGAAAATTCTGAAGATACCAGCTTGGAAAGGTATGGGTTAATTAGGGATGGTCAGAGGGAGGTCATGCCTAAATTTTCTTTTAGAATGTTTTGAAAATGTGACCAAGTATGTGGATGAGAGTAGCTCAGTTGGTATCATTTATATGGATTTTAGCATAGGTTTGACAAGGTCTCATATGGAAGACTGATTGAGAAGGTTAAAGCACATGGAATTGAGGGAAACCTGGTGAGATGGATCAGAAACTAGCTTACTACAAGGACGCAAAGGGTAGTGCTGAAGGCTGTTTGAGTGGCTGGAAGCTGGTATCCAGCGGTATACCACAAGGATCAGTACTGGGACCCTTATTGTTTGCATATATAAATAAATATTATAGATGAAAATGTGGGGGGAATATTAAGCAAATTTTCAGACAACACCAGGACTTGTAGGGTGGTTAATAGCAAAGAAGATGGTTGTAGGTTACAGGAAGACATAGGTGGGTTGATCAGATGGGCAGACCAGTGGCAGATCGTATGTAACCCTGGTAAGTGTGAGGTGATGCACTTTTGAAGAAGAATCAAGGTGAGGGAGTACTTAATGAATGACAAGACACTGAGTAGCTTAGAAGAATTCAGGGATCTTGGGTTAATTATTCACAGGTCCCTGAAGTCCGCAGAGCATGTGACTATGATAGTTCAGAAGGCACATTGGACACTTGCTTTCATCAGTCTTGGCACAGAATTTAAAAGCACGGAAGTAATGTTGAAGTTGTACAGGGCGTTGGTTAGACCACAACTGGAATATTGTGTGTAGTTCTGATTACCTCACTACAGGAAGGATGTGATAGCACTAGTTGGGGTTCAGGAGAGGTTCACCAGGATGGAGAAATTGAGCTGTAAGAAGAGACCAGATAGGCTTGGATTGGTTTGTTTAGAACAGAGAAGGCTAAGGGAGGATATGATTGAGGTGTGTAGGATTATGAGGGGTATGGACAGGGTGACTAGAGAGCAGCTGTTCTCTTTGTTTGAGGGGTCAATCATAAGAAGGCACAGTTTTAGAGAAAGAGGCAGGAGATCAGGGGGCATTAGGGAAAAAACCTTTTCATTCAGCAGGTAGTGGGAATCTGGAATTCATGCCTGGAAAGATAGCGGAAGCTGGAAACTTTATAATGTTTTAAAGATGTTTGGATCAGTACTTCAAATATCATAACGTAACATTAATGTTCCTTATCAACTGTAAAAACATAACGTATTTACAAAAAAGTAATGTCTTACTTTTATTTTTTCAGTATTTTGTGGTAGATTCTTTTTCCCAGACACAATATCCAACAGGCTTATCTCAAAGTTTTGTGCTTGAGCATTTTCAGGTGCTTTAGGAATTAGCTTGAGCTTCCGAGCCATTGTATGGTAGTCTTGTAGTCTGACTTCCAGCTGAAATAAAGCAATGAGAAACAGTGATTGAGGAGCAATCAGTATAAATTTTTAAAAATCATTAGATTACAGAAATATGCAGGATATCAGTTAAGTCTATGAATCAAATCTGAGATTTTCCCCAATACTTGCTATCAAACGATCCACAATATTGCAAAATTTTCTATTCCGCATAACTGATCAAAGTGAATCTAGATGGCAACATGAGCAGTCATCACCTCAGGACTGATTTCAGAAAAGTGGACTCCAAAAACTGTTTTTTCAGTCTAGGAAGAACATGTAGGATCCCCCACTTGCAAACAAATTCTTACCGTTGAAAATACAAAGCACATTCCAGAAAAAAAAAGCATACACACCTGTGAAATAGTACAATTACAGCACTGTCACACCAAACTAGCTGGGCAAAGACAGTAAAGATAGTTCTGACTTTTTTTTTCCCCTGTATTAAAAAGGTAAGGACCAGAGGATTCTCAAAAGAAAAGCTGTCGTTACAATCTTTTGTCAAGATTAGAGTGGTGCTGGAAAAGCACAGCAAGTCAGGCAGCATCCGAGGAGCAGAAAAATAGACGTTTCGGGCAGGCTACAATCTTTTGGTCAGTTGATCAACCCAGTGCAGGACAATATGCAATCTACTGATAGCAAGTTAGCTGTGGTTAGGTGCTGAATGTGTCCTCCAAACAGAAATATCGGCTCTGTTAGCGAGGTCTAAAGTCAGGAAAAATTTGATTAGAATTGATTGATAACTGGAAGAATAAAATATGAGATCATCCATGTTGGATCGGAGAAGGATCAGAGTACTGTTTAACTGGTGAAAGCTCAAACCATTGGTGGCCTAAAGAACTTCGGGGGTCCAGATAAATGGTTTGCAATTATACATGCTCATATTTTAAATAAAATGGCTAATGGAATGCTGGCATTTATATCTAGACAACTAGAATAAAAGTGGGCCGAAACTGTGCTGTAGCCATAAAAATCCCAAGTGAGAATACACACGAAGTATCATGTTCAGTTCTGGACACCACGCTTCAGGAAGGATATTTGAGGGAGCACAGCATTGATTCATCAGAATGATATTTGGATTTCTTGGATTAAACTAAAGAAGTTACACAAACTAGAAACTGATGTAGATCTGTGGTTAACTTCAATTCGGATTGATAGATTTTTGTAAACTAAAGATTCGAAGGGATGTGGCAAATACAGTTAGATCAACCATTATACCATTGAATACCAGAACAGGCTCAAGGGAACCCATTCCTCTTCCTACAAGTTTAACAATTCGACACACCAGAAAATCCAGTGCTTTTTATTTGGCAACTGCAAATTTTTACTTTAGTTAAGAATAATTAACAATTAATTAAACACCTGATAATTCAGTCTCATTCAGAGCACACCTCACCATTTCCTTGGCCTTTGTCACTTTTATCTCTTCATTCCACATCCTCTTCTCTGCATCTTCAAGGCTTTTGCTCAGGAAAATTGTTGCCTGATGCAGCTCATTTTTCTCATGATTCATTTTCTTAACATCAACGGCTGAGACTTCCTGTACATCATATATTTGCTGCAATTTGTTGCTCTCCTCTTTAACTGCATCTAACTCCAGTTCTTAAAGAAAGAGACAAAATATACATGATCCAATACACATCCCTTATTTTAACAAGTAAATTATTTTGAAAGGAATATAAATCAACAAGCTTTTTTTTAAAATCTCAAATCTTCAAATTTCCAGCATCTGCAGTATTGTCTTTGTGTTATTGTTTAATTCATTACCACTTCACTTAACACATGCATCAGCAAGTTATGTTCTTCTGATGGGATTTCTTTTTAGCTACTTACTGTTTCTGTTTTTCTTATGTATAAAAATAATGTTTTCATAGCAAATTTTCCCAGCTCTGACTTATTTCATGAGAATTACAAATCTACTCTTCATTTTCAGGTCCATTAACCACATTCAATGCTCCACAAAAATGACTATTCTTGCTGCATCTCAGGATCCACACTTCGTGCTGCCACATGAATATTCTTGACTGCAACACCAATTCTGTCTCAAAGCTATCCTGGTTCCCAGTTTCATTTCACCTTAACAGAAAACTTGTTCTCTTCCTTTCAGTCCATCACTTCCCGCTGATCCAATCTTTCCACTAATTTCTACAATTGTTGTGTTTTCATTATATACTTCAACTTTCAGTTTGATGTTATTTGTTTGATTTGATCTGCAAAGGACTTAGTTTTATTGTCTGACATCCCAGCTTCATGAAATGTTGAGCTGATTGCCACTTCCTCTGCATGCATGTTTCTGGCCGGGGTCTTCTCTCAACTCATCAGATCCTTCCGAACATCTCCAATCTCGGTGGACTCATTCACTCTTGAATATTTCACCGAGAACTGTTGAGGTGATGTCAGCCATCTCTATTTCTCTCATCTAACTAGTCTCCCTCCTGAGGAGCTTGAGACATACATGTTCCCTCAAATTCAACATCAGCATCATTAATCCTGCTGACAAGTTCTTGACTGGCGTACTGACCTCTACCAAGCAGTAGCCAAATGTCAACACTCTTCACATTTCCTCCTACCTCCCATGGATTATGAATCCCATTAAGATAATGTTTCCAGGTTTTCCACCAATCTCATCTTTCCTAGAGATCTTCCTCTTCATAGCTTAAGAGGATACAGTACAGAGAGCGACTATTCAGCCCCTTGTTCCTATGTCATCACTTTCAAAGAGCTATGAAATAAGTTTCACTTCTGAAGCCTTTCACCTAGTTAAAACTCAATAGACATGTGGAACATTACTACAGGTTTCTGTTATAGAATGTCCAAAGAAAAGCCATCCCCATCAGCTTATGGAACAAGGACTCTGGGACACAGGTGTAAGGCACAAGCCAAAGATGCAGGGGAATTAGAGGAGAGTCTGTTCTTGATACAGTGATTGGTAATGATTAAAACCTGACTGTTAGAAAGGTGGTAGTTTCCTTTGAAAGGAAGCTGGATGGGCACTTGAGTGGAAGAAACTTACAGGATGATGGACATACAGAGCAAATAAGACTGAGTGGATGCTCCACAGAGTTAAATAACAAGATAACAAGAGTTAAAGGAACCAAATGATTTTCTGTGCTGTAATGGCTCTAAAATACAACCAAAATGAAAATGGAAGTGTAGCCTAATATACTTTGATTGAGGTTGTTTAGTATTTATTTGCAGAGTACTTCAATTATCTCAGCAAAATAACCTTTAAAGTTTAAATGCTATTTTGTTGCAATTAAAATTACTCACCGTCTCATTACTCTCCAAAACCACCACAAAACTATTACCTGCAGATTCTATTTCATCTTTGATCCCTTTTGCTCTCTGCTCAAGAAGAGCTTTGTGCTGTTCCATTTCTTCCAGGTATTTCTTATATTTCTGTTGGTCCTTTTGCAAACTTATTTTTGTTTTCTCCAGTGCCTGAACCCTGTCCTGAAATCAAAAGTTAATTATGAAATTGCTCTATAATGACACAGCTCTGGGGTTTCTTTGTTTGAGTTAAGTACTCAGCTTTTACCCACACATTTTAAATAATTAATTGGATTTTTTAAATAAAACAAAGGCAAGCACTAATTACTTCCAGCTTGGAAAGTTTACATGACTGAAGTGTAGTCTGCAGAAGTCATTAGTGTAAAGGCAAAGAAACAAGAAAATCATGCGCACTAAAGCTATCTTTACAAACTTGATATCCTACATCTCTTAGGTACATTGATACAATTACACAACTAATCCCTAACAAAGCCGGTTTTAATGATAGCGAACCTGAAAATCCACTACAAGAATAGCCAATGGTCTAAATAACACAATACTGGTAAAGTGACACCACAGGGGAAATGTATGCCAACCTCACCAAATGACTGACCGCAGCTCTCTTATGGAAAATCCCTCTTCTGAAAGAGAACTGCAAATCCCCCTCCCCAGTCCAAGTGGCCTTACTGTCCACAGATATGCAATAAGTTGTAGCTCCCAGCTCCTTTCATAAGTCCTGTAAAACTTTAGATATTTAAGGATTGCAACATAACCATGACACCACTTGAAACGATGATTAGATACTAAGAGAACAAGTCACAAAATAGAGTGCTGTAGGGCAGGACCAAGGTGTAAAGGAAGAATTTGTATTTGTGGCATGTACAGAGCAACAAACAAAAAATCTCCAAACGGTTAACAAAATTTGACATTAGGACACTAATTTATATAACAGGTGACCAAAGGGTTTCATCAAGAACGTAGATTTTAAAGAATACTTTAAAGGGAGGGGGAGGATAAGACAGGCAGAGAAGTTTAAGTACGTAATTTGGGCCTTGGCAGCTGAAGGCATAATGGGCAAAGGTGGAGTAATTAAAAAATTGGGAACATTCAATAAACCAAGTTTGGAGCAGCTATAGATATCAGACTGATTAGGATGGGAGAGATAGAAAAGGTAGATTCAGTGGATGAATCTGAAAACAAGATTGAAAATTTTAATTGAAGTGTTGCTTAACTGGGATCTCAAGTGGATCAGCAAAGTAATGTGATGGTGAATGGGATCTAGTGACAGTTGGGACGCTAACAGATCTTTGGATGACCTCAAGTTTAAAGAGAGGCTGGTCAACTAGATTGCTGGGATGATTCAGTCCAAGCAAGTCATGGATGAGGACTTCAGAGAATGAACAAACTCAGGCAACGTTACACAAAATAGGCAAACTTCATGTTGGTCTTGATGCGTGGCTACAAGGTTATCTTGGGTCAAATACAGTTGCATATAGTGTGACTCCGCTACAGACAATAGTCAGGGAGAGAAATGGATTTTATGGCTTGGACAAAGATTTCAGTTTTTCTCATATTTTAAGCTATTGCTGCTCACATAGTATAGTACGTCTGACACGCACTATGACATTATGGTACAGCAGAGGGCATAAACACACAAAAATAGGAGATGTAGATCATCAGGCTTTGAACAATGCCATTTAATACAGGGTACAGTGGTAGTGGCAAAATTCAGCCATGACAATCCCTGGATTTCAGCTATTACCATGTACAATTGAGCACAGAAACAGAAGGAGTAAATTGTTGGGCAGTTGCTGAAGAGAGATGGACCTGTGCAGATCAGAAGGGCTGGATAAAAGTTGAGCTTAAGACTTAGTCATAACTGGGAGTGAGTTCCTTGTGGGTATCTTGCTTGTGCTGTTGAGGAGGGCTTAAACTACACAGAGCACTGTAGAGATGGACAGCACCAGAAGAAGAATAGTAACTTAATAGATGGGGTTAGAGTAAATGAGAATAAGTAAAATTCTACATCAGAGTTACTGTTCAGGTCTGTGAATGCATGTAGTGTTGAAGAAATCTGCTCATCCCGTGAGCACTAACTTTGTTTCCCTTGCATTTTGAGGGAATATGCTTTGACTGCATAAAATATATTCTCTTTTGAAGTTAACCAATTGTTTAGCTGTTGAATTTCCTGCCAACCTATAGCTCCATCTACTCTACCTAGATCCATTCTTTTCCTGTTGATATTTTCTTACTTTTCTTACTCTGATTGTTCAGTGTCCTTTGTATAGTCACCCTCAACATTAAGATATAATGATCACTATCTCTTAAACAGAGACAAGAGTTCCCAAAGCAATTTCAGGAAATTTTTCGGAACAGTGTTTCCACCCCAAGGACAAAGGCAATAATGATAGAGCTGGTTCTTGGAAATAAGATTGGCCAAGTTGATAGAATGTCAGTAGGAGACCGTTTAGGAGACAGTGATCATTACACCTTAGTGTCGAGGGTTACTACACAAAGGACACTGGACAATCCCAGAGTAAAAAACGTAAACTGGAGTAAAGCCAATATCAACAGGAAAAGAATGGATCTTGGTAGAATAGATGGAGTTATAGGTTGACAGGAAATTCAACAGCTGAACAATTGGTTAACTTCAAAAGAGAGTATATTTTGTGCAGTCAAAGCATATCCCCTCAAAATGCAAGGGAAACAAAATTAGTGCTCCCAGGATGAGCAAATAGATATAAATTGTGAAGAAAATGGATACTTACATTATAAAATAGTTAGAATCAAGCTGAATATCAAAGTTTCAGATGGGATAAGAAAAGTCAAAGCAGCAAAGAGAGAATATAAAAAGAGAATGGTAGACAACCTAAAACAAAGCCCCAAAGTTTTCTATAAGCATATAAATAATAAAAAAAGTGTAATTGATTAGGAACAACAGAGTTAAAAATCACACAACACCAGGTTATAGTCCAACAGGTTTAATTAGAAGCATTAGCTTTCGAAGCGCTGCTCCTTCATCAGGTTTTGTGGAGAACACAATTGCAAGACACAAAATTTATAGCAAAAGTTCACAGTGTGATGTAACTGAAATTATACATTGAAAAATACCTTGATTGTTTGTTAAGTCTCTCATCTGTTAGAGTGATCATGTTAGTTTCACTTCTTTCATATGTGAATCGCAAAACCTCTTTTAAAAGTTACATTCTTAGGTGAATTTTTTAACAATTGGTATCAGCCCGGATAATGTGTTGAAGGTGTTGGTCTCCTGTGTGCTGCTGTCTGTGCCATAATGTTTAGACTGATTCTAATCTAAAAAAATGAATTAACAGAATCCTACATGGATTCATGCAGTTTTTGAGCAAAGTACAATGTAACTGCAAGTACAAATTCACCCCACAAACATATTATTTTTATGTGATTTTTAACTTTGCACACTTCAGTGCAACACCGGCATCTCCAAATCAGGAACAACAGAAGTGATTTACATATGGAGACATGGGACATAGCTAAAGTATTAAATGAAAAACTTCCAATGACAATCATATTGCTAAATCATCTACCATTTACATCCTGGGATCATTAGAGTCTTAACTCAACCTACCATTCAAATACAAGATTACAAGAGCAGGTCGAAGTCTGGATATTCTATATCAAGTGACATACCTAATTCCATAAAATCTTTGCACCATCCACAAAGCACAAGTCAAGAAGGTGACAGAATACTCCCCACTGATCCGGGAAAACGTAGCTTCAACAATACTGAAGCAGCTCAAAAACAGCCCATTTGAGCACCACTGTTTCATTCTGGTTGATGCAGTTTTGAACCATATGGGGGTGGGGGAAGAGAAGAATGGTTGAATTCGTCCCAAATCACATGTAGCCAGCTAAAAACCTAATATAGGTGAAAAAATAAAGGAAGGGTTCCCTCCCATCTACAAAATACCATATAAAAATCAATACATATAATCAACTATACAAATGTATCATATTACAACAGGACAAAACAACACATCAGATTGGTGCTGAAATCCCTACCAAACCAATAAATACCAGGGCCGAGAGTTCTACCTTTCCAACTGTGCCACAATTCAAATTCAAACATATACAAGTACACTTCTTCGATGACACAGCTCCTCCTGCCACATTGCATCAATCCCTCTCTGTTGTTTCCTTGGACCCACCAACCTGGCTAATGATCCAAGGTCCCATAACTAATTGGTGAATATTACCAGATCATAATTCATTGCACAAATGCTGATGCACTTAGCAACCATCACATTCTTTCTTGCTCCCTATAAATCTTCTTCAAGATTCAGCTTTAAAAATACAGCTTTAAGTTCAGCTTCAAGCAATTCTGATTTTTTTTTCATTTTCACAATCAAGGTCAAACCAGAAGCATTTCATACTCCTCTAAGATGAACTTATAGATATGTAGTCATGTATTGAAAACTGATTCCCACAGCAAGAAACAGAAACACCAATGTAGGTTTTGTAAATGTGAAAAAATACAAACGAGAAAGACAAAGAACATTACCAACCGGCTCATTCTGTTTCTCTTTCTCCAACTTTTCCAGCTCTTCTGCCAAACTTCTGTTTTCTGCAGTGAAAGCATCAAATTGGGCTTCATCCACTCCAAAATGCTGCTCTACAATGTACAGAATAGATATTTTTCAATAAATCATTTCAATTCAAACTAGGGACCTTAACTGCTGTCAGCAAAATCCCAATTTCAAAGGTATAACAGGCTTCCGATTTTGATTTGCAATAAGCACACGGCTAAGGATATCAGCCAGATCATACATTCAAAATTTGTTTCTGGATTCAAAAATAATTAACATTCTTAGAAATACTTTAATTAACCAACCAATCCAATCACTAGTCCCCACAATCAAAATGGTTCAAGATGAGATGCCTTGCTTGGAAATCCAGCAAATAAAAAAGAAATCAACATCTTTGTGGGTAAAAGGATATGGAACGATTGCAGAAAGCTCTGGAGCCATTAATAATCCTTGCAGGTAGAGCTAGTCAGATATCAATTTAGACTGGATTCGATAGCAGGACCACATCTCAGCAGGGAGGTCATATTGGAGCTATACAGAACTATGGTTAGGCCACAAGTGTGTGCAGTTCTGGTCACCACACTACAGGAAAGATCTGATTATACTGGAGGGGTGCAGAGGAGATTCACCAGGCTGTTGCCTGGGACAGAGCATTTCAGCTATGAAGAAAGGCTGGATAAGTCTGGGTTGTTTTGTTTTGGAGCAGAGAAGGTTGAGGGTGTATAAGATTATTAGGGGCATTGACAGGGTGAATTGTAAACAGCTGTTCACTTGGTCAAAGGTTCAATGAAAGAGACAAGATTTTAGCGAACTTTAAGGCAATGGAATTCAGATTAAATAACAGGTGCAAGGTCCCTCAATTGTTATTTTTGTCCCATGGTATAGGCTAACAGACAAGGCTTTGGGGCTTGATTGCTGTTGCTACAAAGCCTGTGAACTGTGAAAAAGTTTAAACAATTGTCCATCATTTTAAACATTTCCCATCATACCACACCCTGTCCCCATTCAGCAGTTGAAGCTACCCTATCACTGAGATCTCACAAAGTCTGAGGCATTGTTAAAGGGGTCACATGGGGAAAGCACAGCCTCAACAGCCCATCTAGTTAACAATTTCTTAGCATGAAGCAGGAACATAAGATTTCCAAGGCAGAATATGATGCCAATGTGGTAAGGAGTTATACCATGTGCCAATGGGTCAAAGCTACATAAATTTAATTTTTCTATTGGTTATACATAAATGTGACAAAAACATACAAGTCTCATGATGAGACACAAGACATTTCTAGGAGGACAAGTATTCACTGTGCAATAATCTTTTAGCAAATATTTTTTCCACTTCTACAAAAACATAATTAAGTTCAGGCAGGCTGGATGGGCTGATTGGCCCAGACCTTTTCATATACTTACATCACATTTTCAATACAATAGATCAAAGGCCTTGCAATCATCCACTTAAATTAGTTTTAAGTATTATCAAGGAAAGGCACAGAGTGATGGTTAGACACTTGATATTGCAAGTGCAAAGTACACAACTTTTGAATGTATTGCTCCTGTTGCAGTGCTGTTGAAGGCAAGGTGGGGACTGTGGAAAAAGTTCTATTTCAAAGCCATTAGGTTGTACTCACTCAGTAAAGTCAAGTTCTCCAAATTCAAGTCTTCATAGTCGTCTATGCCAGAAAGGTAACGTGAATAACACTTACTTGTATAATCAATGAACAGCTATAAAACAAGTAAACACAAGTTATGAATATACTTCTCTCTTTGGAAAATGTTCTTGTCAAAATACTTGAAGTAAAAGAATAAACTCAGGACAGAAGAATTGATTTCTCCACTACTGCTCATGACAAAGTATCAGCCGATATTTATATTTTGATAGTGACAAAGTTGTGATTTAAGTCAGTTTTTTTTTAGGAAAGAATTTTAGATTTTAAACTAGTAGATCTTTCGTGAAGGGGTTTAATAATTAATCAGGTCAGTCTTTCAGAACCATGATTTTAAACCAATGTGTCAGAGAGCAGTTGTCTGAAAGCCTACTGCAATGTTAATGAAAGTTTGTATAGATTATGGGAGTTATTACAAGAGAGAAATTTTTAAAAGTCAGCTTGCTTTTGGATTTTGTAATAACCAAAGATTGATTTTAGCTTAGAAAAACCCAGAACTTGGAAAGCATTTTGGGCAGTTCAATGAAAACCTGACTGCAATCAGATAGGAATATAAAATATTTAAAAAGGAGACCAAAGGTGAGAAATAAGTTAACTCAATGAAAGTTCATAAATTCTCTGGAGTGTTTGGTTGGTGATGTGCATTGGCTGTTCAAACCAATGGATGGTCAAGCCATTTGTCCACAATATCCTTCCAAGTCTCCATCACTAGGTTTTAAGGGAACAGAAATGAAGGTTGTACTAGGGGAATAAATAAGATGGGGCTGACAGTTTGATTAAACAGGAAGTAGTTGTACAAGTCCTGTGTCAAATGCAACTGAAATGCATTTATCCCCGAAAATGCTATAAGGCATTCAGGCATTGGAAGGGAAATGAAGGTGAAGAAATGATATAACAGTGATCAGATGTGACTTTATCCTGCAATAGGACTCGCAAATCCACACAACATGGCAAGATCAAGGGCGTGGCCATGAATCAGATTTGGATAGTTTACATGGAGGGAAATAAGTGCGAGGTCTTGCATTTTGGAAAGTCAAATCAAAGTAGAAGTTTCATGGTGAATGGTAGGGCCTTAAGGAGTGTAGTGGAACAGAGGGACCTTGGGGTTCAGGTACACGTTTCTATGAAAGTGGAGTCACAATTAGACAGGGCAGTGAAAGTGGCTTTTGGCACACTGGCCTTCATCAGGCAGGGTAGAGTAGAGAAGTTGGGAAGTAATGTTGCAGTTGTACAGGAGGTTGGTGAGGCCACACTTGGAATATGGTGTTCAGTTTTGGTCATCTTGCTACAGGAAGGATATTATTAAACTGGAAAGAGTGCAGAAGAAGTTTACAAGGATGTTGCCAGGACTCAAGGGTTTGAGTTATAGGGAGAGGCTGGACAAGCTAGGACTTTTTTCTTTAGAGTATTGGAGACTGATGTGGGATTTTATAGAAGAGTATAAGCTCATTACAAGCATGGATAGGGTGAATGCACTCAGTTTCTCTCTCTCAGGGTTTGGAAATCGAGGACTAGAGGGCATCAGGTTAAGGTTAGAGGGGAAAGAATAAAAGGGTACCTGATGTGCAATGGGTTTTTTCCACAGAGCGTGGTATGCCCAGAAGTGGT
Source organism: Chiloscyllium plagiosum (assembly GCF_037043375.1). Taxonomy (NCBI): domain Eukaryota; kingdom Metazoa; phylum Chordata; class Chondrichthyes; order Orectolobiformes; family Hemiscylliidae; genus Chiloscyllium; species Chiloscyllium plagiosum. The sequence goes on along the minus strand of NW_028270166.1, from coordinate 46,402,113 downwards.
TGAAATGGGTACATTAACAATATTTAAAAGGCATTTGGACAAACACATGGATAGGAAATATTTAGAAGGATATGGACCAAGTGCAGGGAAATGGGGTTAGTGTGGATGACATTTTGGTCGGCATGGACCAGTTTGGGCCAAAGGGATTGTCTCTGTCCTGTAGGAGTCAAGATTAGAGAGGTGCTGGAAATGCAGAGCAGGTCAGGCAGCATCCGAGGAACAGAAAATTGACGTTTTGGGCAGGAGCCCTTCTTCAGGAAGGGGTAGGAGTCTATGACTTTGAGAAACTTATGGATGCATGTTAAGTTTATAAATGTTACAGGAGAAGAAAATGCTACTTAGGAATTCTGTTTGGATAATTCACATCCCTCAATTTCATGTCATTAGCTACTTCCAATAACATTTCCACCAAACTAGATGTGTAACAGAAGAAAAAAAATGAAAAGCTTGAACCAGAGATAAAGCAAAATCAATTGCTATGTTGGTTCAACACACATCAAATGTTTGCTTCCGCTATTGAACACTTCTAAATCTATTGGTCATTTAAATGTAGGATCTTAATTCCATCACCTATTTGTCCAATTAATACCTGGTTTGTTGAAGTCCCCATGATGAGTATTCAATTTTTACTCAATTTCTTAGGTTGCCTGCATATTTCGTCATTCAACTCTATTCCATGATTTATGAACTGCACATATTAGTGTGGCTGGTTTTTTATTATCTTTTAACTCTATCCATATGGATTCAATTTTTGTTTTCTCCTCCTGTAATTGTGATTTTCAAGTACTATTACTCTACCTCCCCTTCCCTGTCATTTCTATGTATGTTTTATTCTGCAATATTTAATTCCCAGGCATGGAGTCATAGAGATATACAGTATGGGAACAGACCCTGCAGTCCAACCTGTCCATGCCGACCAGATATCCCAACCCAATCTAGTCCCACCTGCCAGCACCTGACCCATATCCCTCCAAACCCTTCCTATTCCTATACCCATCCAAATGCCTCTTAAATGTTGCAATTGTACCAGCATCCACCACTTCCTCTGGCAGCTCATTCCAGACATGCACCGTCTTCTGCGTGAAAAAGTTGCCCCTTAGGTCTCTTTTATATCTTTCCCCTCTCACCCTAAACCTATACCCTCTAGTTCTGGACTCCACCAGGGAAATGACTTTGCCTATTTACCCAAAACATGCCCCTCATAACTTTGTAAACCTCTATAAGGTCATCCCTCAGCCTCCGACGCTCCAGAGAAAACAACCCCAGCCTGTTCAGCCTCTCCTTATAGCTCAATCCCTCCAAGCCTGGCAACATCCCTGTAAATCTTTGCTGAACCCTTTCAGGTTTCACAACATCTTTCCGATAGGAAGGAGACCAGAATTGCACGCAATATTCCAACAGTGGCCTAACCAATGTCCTGAACAGCCGCAACATGACCTCCCAACTTATGTACTCAATACTCTGACCAATAAAGGAAATCATAACAAACGCCTTCTTCACTATCCTATCTACCAACGACTCCACTTTCAAGGAGCTATGAACCTGCACTCCAAGGTCTCTTTGTTCAGTAACACTCCCTAGGACCTTACCATTAAGTGTATAAGTCCTGCTAAGATTTACTTTCCCAAAATGCAGCACCTCACATTTATCTGAATTAAACTCCATCTGCCACTTCTCAGCCCATTGGCCCATCTGGTCCAGATCCTGTTGTAATCTGAGGTAACCGTCTTCGCTGTCCACTACACCTCCAATTTTGGTGTCATCTGCAAACTTACTAACTGTACCTCTTATGCTCGCATCCAAATCATTTATGTAAACGACGAATAGTAGAGGAGCCGGCACCAATCCTTGCAGCACTCCACTGGTCACAGGCCTCCAGTCTGAAAAACAACCCTCCACCACCACCCTCTGTCTTCTACCTTTCAGCCAGTTCTGTATCCAAATGGCTAGTTCTCCCTATATTCCATGAGATCTAACCTTGCTAATCAGTCTCCCATTGGAACCTTGTCGAATGCCTTACTGAAGTCCATATAGATCACATCTACTGTTCTGCCCAAATCAATCCTCTTTGTTACTTCTTCAAAAAGCTCAGTCAAGTTTGAGAGACGATTTCCCACGCACAAAGCCATGTTGACGATCCCTGGAAAGTCCTTGCCTTTCCAAATACATGTATATCCTGTCCCTCAGGATTCCCTCCAACAACTTGCTCACCACCGAGGTCAGGCTCACCGGTCTATAGTTCTCTGGCTTGTCCTTACCGCCCTTCTTAAACAGTGGCACCACGTTTGCCAACCTCCACAGCCATATTTCAGTAATCTCTACCATGCTTTATTCCTACCAATGCATAATTACAGCCAGTTCCCATTTGATTAAAGATTCTGTACTGCACAAATACTAACTCATTTTAAGTACGACATCCTTTTATTTCCATTATTTCCTTGACAGTAGTGTTCTTTTCTTACACAATAAATCACTCTTTCATGAATATTCAGCTTTCTTTGTAAATCTTTTGTAAATTCCCCACCACCAAATCTTGAAGGGGTCTAATGCCTCAAACGTTGCAAACAAGCAAAGGCAAGAGGGATGTTTTGCCTTTCAGTCACATTCGGGAGGAGAAATAAAAGATAAATATTACGTTGAAATCTTTCAATTTTTTTCTCCATCTTTTAAAAGTATTCTTCTCATCCCCTCCAATTCCCCAAAAGAAATTCATAAGCTGAAGAAACAAGTCACAGATTTACCAGTACTTTTTGATGCAACCACTAGATATTTAATCTATAATGACCTTTAATGGGAAAATTCAGAAAGTTCATCTAAAAAGGGAGGCCAAGAGACAAATGCCATTTTTGCAAAGTTAGTGAATATTGAAGCTGCAAAACGCAAGACAGTATTTGTTACATTTGCTGTTCCCTGTTTATGTCACAAGACTTTCTGGACCCTAATAACTTAGATGATTAAAAAATAAAAAAATACAAAAATGCTAAAAGTTGACAATGTTATTGAGTTTTGAGAAGATTTGTAGCTTAGGTTGAGGTTCTAGATGTAAGTTTGCTCACTGAGCTGGAAGGTTTGTTTTCAGACATTTTGTCACCATACTAAGCACCAACATCAATGAGCTTCAGGTGAAGCACTGGTGGTATGGTCCGCTTTTTATTTGTGTGTTTAGGTTTCCTTGGATTGCTGATGCCATTTCCTGTTTTTCCCCCCTTGGGGGTGGCAAATGAGATCCAAGTCAATATGATTGTTGATAGAGTTCTGATTGGAATGCCATGCTTCTAGGAATTCTTGTATGCATCTCTGTTTGGCTTCTCTGGGATGTGTTGTCCCAGTCGAAGTGGTGTCCTTCCTCATCTGTACGTAAAGATACTAGTAGATCCCATTTACCACCCCATGAGAAAAAGAACAGGAAATGTCATCACCAATCCAAGGAAACCCAAACACAAATAAAAAGCGGGCCATACCACCAGTGCTTCACTGGAGGCTCATTGATGATGTTGCTTAAAAATGTGATGCTGGAAAAGCCCAGCAGGTCAGGCAGCATCAAAGGAGCAGGTAGCTTAGGCTGAGGTTCAAGATGTAAGTTTGCTCACTGAGCTGAAAGGTATGTTTTCAGACGTTTTGTCACCATACTAAGAACCAACATCAATGAGCCTCAGGTGAAGCACTGGTGGTATGGTCCGTTTTTTATTTGTGTATTTATGTTGATGGTGCCTGACCTGCTGCGCTTTTCCAGCAACACATTTTTAAGCTCTGATCTCCAGCATCTGCAGTCCTCACTTTCTCCTCATTGATGATGTTACCTAGTATGGTGATGAAATGTCTGAAAACAACTGCTGAATTGTACATACCATTTGAGGATAATCAGCAATTACATACCCTATTATTATGAACACCATCATCAGTCACATTCTCCACCACATCCCAGTCCTTATCAGGACCAAACAGGATCTTATCCGGATCAACAGAGTTGACCAGCTGTGGGCAAAGTAAATAGGAACAATTATTACAGTCACACTTATACAAGTATACCAGAGACTGCACTTCCAAATCTAATCAACACCTTTTGTGATGCATTTCGAACTGCTACCAAACATTGCACAATCAATAAGATATTTCAGCATCCACCAGTCTCCTAGAACCATGCAAGAACACAATTGCTAACACTTCACTAACAGTGTCTTTCTCACAGCTCAAAAAATAGATGTGACGTGATCAGGTCCAACAGGGTGTATTGCTTAAGTTGGGGTCAAATGAAGAGATACTTCAAGACTGGAAAATAATTTGGAAGGTGAAGAATCAACGATCAAAATCAAAGTTGAAGCCAACATGGGAAAGAACAAAGACAAAAGATGTTTCTGATAGAGTAGCAGGACTTTTTTTTAAAGAAACATTTCTCTTCTGTGCTTACCATGGAGAAAGACATGAAAACTTGGGGAGGTTAGTGGGGACAGTCCTTATCACAGTAGAGGTGGTGTTGGACATATTAGAATGCATGAAGCTTGATAAATCTCCTGGTCCTGACCAGATCTTTTCAAAGAATCCTGCCCCTGGCTGATATATTTGCATCATAGCTAGCCACAGGTGAGATCCTGGAAGACTGGAGGGTAGCAAATGTTGTGCCTTCATTCAAGAAGGGCTGCAAAAAATAAAATTGTGAACTACAGACCAGTAACTCTAACATCTGTGGTAGGTATGTTACTCGAGAAGATTCTGAGATAAGATATACATGCATTGGAAGGACAGGGACCAGATGGGCCAATGGGCTGAGACGTGGCAGATGGAGTTTAATTCAGATAAATGCAAGGTGCTGCATTTTGGGAATGCAAACCATAGCAGGACTTATATACTTAATGGTAAGGTCCTAGGGAGTGTTGCTGAACAAAGAGACCTTGGACTGCAGGTTCAAAGCTCCATGAAAGTGGAGTTGCAGGTAGATAGGACAGTGAAGGAGGCATTTGGCATGCTTTCCTTTATTGGTCAGAGTACTGAGTACAGGATTTGGGAGGTCATGTTGCGGCTGTACAGGACATTGGTTAGGCCACTGTTGGAATATTGGAAGGAGACCAGAATTGCATGCAATCGGAAAGATGTTGTGAAACTTGAAAGGGTTCAGAAAAGATTTACAAGGATGTTGCCAGGGTTGGAGGATCTGAGCTACAGGGAGAGGCTGAACAGGCTGGGGCTGTTTTCCCTGGAGCGTCAGAGGCTGAGGGGTGACCTCATAGAGGTTTACAAAATTATGAGGAACATGGATAGGATAAATAGACAAAGTCTTTTCCCTGGGGTCGGGGAGTCCAGGACTAGAAGGTATGGGTTTAGGGTGAGAGGGGAAAGATATAAAAGAGACCTAAGGGGCAACTTTTTCACGCCGTGCGTGGTACGTGGATGGAATGAGCTGCCAGAGGATCTGATGGAGGCTGGTACAATTGCAACATTTAAGAGGCATTTGGATGGGTATATGAATAGGAAGGGTTTGGAGGGATATGGGCCAGGTGCTGGCAGGTGGGACTAGGTTGGGTGGGGATATCTGGTCGGCATGGATGGGTTGGACTGAAGGGTCTGTTTCCATGCTGTACATCTCTATGACATTATGACAGGGTTTGATTAGGAATAACAAGCATGGCTTTGTGTGTAGGAGATCATGCTTCACAAATTTGTTAGAGTTCTTTGAAGTGACCAGGAAGGTTGATGAAGACAGGGTGGTAGACGTAGTCGATATGGATTTTAATAAGGCCTTTGATAAGGGTCCACATGGTAGGCTGCTCTGAAAGGTTAGATCGCATGGAATTCAGGGGGACCTGACAAATTGGATACACAATTGGCTTGGTGGTAGGAAGCAGAGGGTAATAGTGGAAGGATGCTTGTCGGACTGGAGGCCTGTGACTAGTGGAGTGCCTCGGTGTCAGTGTCATAGAGTCATAAAGATGTACAGCATGGAAACAGACCCTTCGGTCCAACCCATTCATGCCGACCAGATATCCCAACATAATCTAGTCCCTGCTAGGCCCATTATTGGTTTGTTATCTATATCAATGATTTGAATGAGAATGTGCAAGGCTTGATTAGTAAGTTTGCAGATGACAAAAATAGGTGGTATCATGGACAGTGAGGAAGGTTATTACTATGCTGAGAAATGGAAAATCGCATTTAATATAGATAAATGAGAGGTCTTGCATTTTAGAAAGTCAAATCAAAGTCGGAGTTTCATGGTAAATGGTAGGGCCTTAAGGAGTGTCGTGGAACAGAGGAACCTTGGAAATCAAGTGCATGGTTCACTGAAAGTGGAGTCACAGTTTGACAGGGCAGTAAAGAAGGCTTTTTATCAGTCAAAGCATTGAGTATTGAAGTTGGGAAGTTATGTTGCAGTTGTGCAGGATATTGGTGAGGCCACACTTGGAATGGTGTTCAGTTTTGACCACCTTGCATGCAGCCTACCATGTGGAACCTTACCAAAGGCCTTACTGAAATCCATACCGACTACGTCTACAACCTCGCCCTCATTAACCTTCCTTGTCACTTCAAAGAACTCTAACAAATTGTTCAATGTTATTAAACTGGAAAGAGTGCAGAAGAAATTTACAAGAATGTTGCCAGGACTCAACGGTCTGAGTTGTCGGGAGAGGTTGGACTAGTTAGGACTTTTTTCTTTGGAGCGTAGGAAACTGTGAGAGGGATCTTACAGATGCGTATAAGATCATGAGAGGCATGGGTAAGGTGAATGTATTCAGTCTTTTTCCCCAGGGTTAGGGAATAGAGCACTAGAGGGCATCAGTTTAAGGTTAGAGGAGAAAGGATTAAAGGGAACCTGAGCGGCAACATATTTTTTAACATAGAAGGTGGTACGCATATGGAATGAGCTGCCAGGGAAGTGGTTGAGGCGGGTACATTAACATTTAAAAGGCTTTTGGACAAATACATGGATAGGAAAGGTTTAGAAGGACATAGGACAAATGCAGGGAATTGGGGTTAGTGTGGATGGACATTTTAGTCAGCATGGACCAGTTTGGCCGAAGGGCCTGTCTCTGCTGTCTGACTCTAAATATCCCGAGGAACCTCACTCAGACGGTAATGTTGATTCCTATGGAAATCCCTGATTTGTTTAAAGTTGGTCCACTTTTACAAAATCACAATTTTCAGGAACACAGCTCACTGTAAGCAATTCCAAAATTTTGTTTTATGAGGATTAGAGATTCTTACCTTAACATTATCCATCAGCCAAACCAATGCACCAAGAATCAGTGGCCAAGTATGTGGAGCTCCTACTGTATACATTGAACTTTTTGACAACGGAAAAGGATACCTTAAATCAACAAAGAAACAAATTCACTCCTTTGACACTATCGTACTCAATCATGTAACATTGTCCTATCAAATTCACATTAACTCAAGTAAGCATGTGAAACATCAAATATTGAATTGCCTCACTGTTTGATGGTCGTGAATTGTCTCCAATGATCACTGTGTCCTTTTGCTGTGTAGGTACACTTATTACTGTTAGGATCGTTTCAAAACTCTAGCCCATTGACCATGAGGGACTGGCGATATATTTGCAAGTGAGGATGACGTATGATCTGGGAACAATCTTGCAAGTTGCAATACTCCCAGGGTATCCTAATTGGCCTTTCGTTTCCACCCGGTGCTACATTTTTGCCATGCTTTTTACCAGCCAGCTCCCCCCAAATATCGGTCCTGGCTTTGAGTCACGATCTAGCCAACCTGGCTACGTCCTCACCCCAAGAGTTGTTCCCAAAATGCCTCCTGAATCACTCCTACACCACCACTCCAGTCATCTTCTATAAGGTTGGATGCATTAGCCTTGTATCCACTTCAGTTATGAAAAATAAGAGACAACTTGATTGAAACATAATGGTCTCAACAGGGTGGAGTTTATAACTAAGGATCACAATTCCAAAACAAAGCTGCCCCCTTAAAACCGAGATTAGGTGAGTTTATTTCTCAGTTGTGAACCTCTGGAACAGTCTTCCTGAAAAAGCATGGAAACAGAGTGTTTGAATATTTTAAAGGCAGATTCTTGGCCTGTGAGAGGATGAAAGTTTATAAGGGTAGGTGGGAACGTGGTGGGAAGGTGACTATCAGAAGCGATTACCTTAATAAATACCTACTTCTTGTTCAAATATCTCCCTACTTTTATATTCATTAGCAAATGGATACAAGATATCCCAATATTCTTACTTGCAAGGTTCAACTTTCTAATCGCCTTCCTAGCTTTAATCTGTCTGAAGGACTTAATCCCACCTTGCACGTGTCACAGGTTCTTCTTGTCTTACAAGCCTTTTTTAAAATTTGTCTTGATAATCACACCTTCATTTTTTTTTGTTTCTCATATCTCTATTTTCCTCTTGGTTGAGGGATCAATAACCAGAGCATATTAAAGTTTACTGGTGATGAGAGGAAAGCAATTCCTCATCCAGAGGGTGGTGCCTGTAGGGGTGGGAGAGACAGAAATCCTCAACATGGTATTTGGATGTGCACTTGTGACACCAAGGCATAGAAGGCTGTGGGCCAAATGCTGGAAAATGGGATTAGAAGAGTTAAGTGGTTGTTTTTGACTGACGCAGACTCATAGTAAACCTCTGACTCATCTTGCAGAATCTCCACTGTTGGTCTTCATACAAGTTCTTCCTTTTAAATTCATATTGTCTGTTTATTTTGTATTAAACGAGTACAGCACTTTCCTTTTAGCAGAATAAGGACATTTTCTGAACTCCTCCCACTTGTAATCTATAGTTTTATCCCCCATTAATAGTACCATTTCCTATTTATCCGCAGTTAAATTTAAAATCTTGGCTCCTGCTTTGCCCTTTTCTTTCATATCTGAATTCAATCATGTACTTGTTAGTTAAGTGCTTCCTTATTGTTAGATAAAGACTAATTGAATTTTGGATACTATTGGGGAGGATGGCCTCTCAAAGGAAAGCAGCAACGAGGTCTGTGGCAACACAGAGCTCTATTGTACAGCAGACAAGATCAAAGTGTAAGTGAGCAGTAGTGATTGGGGAACTCTATAGTTAGGGACAAAGAGGTTCTGTGGCCACAAGCAAGACTCCACTATGGTGTTTTGCATGGGACAGCATAGTGGCTCAGTGGTTAGCACTACTGCCTCTCAATGCCAGGGACCTAGGTTCGATTCAAGCCTCCGATGACTTATCTCTGTGGAGTTTGCATATTCTCCCTGTGTCTGCATGAGTTTCCTCTGGGTGCTCTGGTTTCTGCCACAGTCCAAAGGTGTGCAGGTTAGATGGATATGGGAAATGCATAGTTATAGAGACAAGGTAGGGAAGGTTGATCTGGATGGGATGCTCTTGTGAGGATCAGTGTGGACCTGATGGGCTGAATGGCCTGTTTCCACACTATAGTGATTCTATCATTCCCCGGTGCCATGGTCAAGGATGTCTGAGCAGGGACAAGATATTCTGAGTGGGTGAGCAGCCCTAGGCTGTGGTCCATATTGCTTGCAATGATGTAAGCAAAGAGCTCAGGGAATTACGTAGGCTGGGGCTCATTTCCATGCAGTATCGGATGCTGAGGAGTGATCTTATAGAGATTTATAAAATCACGAGGGGCATGGATAGGGTAAACAAACAAGGTTTTTATGCTAGGGTGGGGGAGTCCAGAATTAGAGGGAATAGGTTTAGGATGAGAGGGGAAACATTTGAAAGGGAACTTTAACAAGGAGGGCACCTTTCTCACGCAAAGGGTGGTGCACGTATGGACTGAGCTGCCAGAGGAAGTGGAAGAGGCTGGTATAATTACAGCATTTAAAGGGCTGGATGGGTATATGAATTGAAGAGGTTAGGGGGATATGGGCCAACTGCTGGCAAATAGAACTAGATTAATTTAGGATATCTGGTCAGCATGGGAGAGTTGGACCAAAGCGTCTGTTTCCGTGCTGTACATCTCTATGACATTTGACGGCTCATTCAGCGAAGCCATATGGGTAGACCTCAGAAGTAAGAAGGGTGCAATCACTTTGGGATTGTACTGCAGGCTTCCCAATAACCACTAGGAGAGAGGGGAATAGTTTTGTGAATAGACTACATGGAAAACAAAATCGGTTGTTGTGGTAGGTAATTTTAACTTCCCCCTATATTGATTAGGACTTCCTTTAAACCCAGAGGCTTGCATGGGGGAGATTTGTTTGGTGTGACCAGGATGTTTTTTTGAAATTCCTGAATTAGTAAACAATCCAACCAGGGAAACGAGCCTGGCCTGGTGAAGGAGCATTTTGGGAGCAGCGACCATGAATCTGGAAATTTTACATTAGTTATAAATGAGGTCTTTGGGTGAAGGCATCAAATTAGGGGAAAGCTAACTACCACAATATTATGCAGGAATTGTGCAATGCAGACTGGGGGTGTCTGTTTGAGAGTAAATTAGCACCTGGCATGTGGGCATCTTTTAAAGGCCACTAGGTTAGAGTTCAGGAGTTCCTTTGGAAATAAAGGATAAGGGTATCTAGATTCAGGAACCTTGGATGACAAGGAAACTGGAGAGCTTATTCAAAAAAGTAAAAGGAGGCATGTGTAATATTTAGGAAACTAAAGACAGTCAGAGCCCTTGAAGAATAGAAAAGATAGCAGGAAAGAACTTTAACAAGGAGGGCTTAAAGGGGCATGAAATGTCTTTGGCAAACAGAAGGAAAATCCAAAGGTGTGTTAAATACGTAGCTAAAAAGGGTAGGTCCACTCAAGGACAAAGGATAGAACTTATGCATGGTACTGGAGGAAGGGGTGAGGTCCTTAACAAATACTTTGCATCGGTAGACATGTGGATGGTGAGTCTCAGGAGGGCTAAGTTGATATTCTATGGCACGTCAATATAGAACAGGAGGTAGTGTTGGGTGTTTTGAAAAGCATTAAGGTAGACAAATCTCAATGACCTGATGGGGTCTATCACAGAATGCTGAGAAAGGCAGTTGATGAAAATGCTGGGGCCCTGTATGAAGTCTTTGAATCCTCTTTAGTCACAGAATAGGTCCCAGAGGACAGAGTAGCCATAATCGTTCCTTCGTTTAAGAAGGGCAACATAATCTGGGAAATTACAGCCCGATAAGCCTCATGTCAGTGGTAGGGAAATTATTGGGAAAAATTCTTAGGGATGGGGTTCACTTACATTTCAAAAAAAAGATAAATGTCGTGAAAGGCAGCATGGCTTTCTGTGGGGGAAGGTTGAGTCTCACAAATGATCGTTCTTTTGAGAAAGTGACAAGGATGATTGAGGGTAGGGTGGTAAATGTTGTCTATATGGACTTTGCAAGGCTTTTGACAAGGTCCCTCATGGCAGGCTGATACAAATGGCAAAGTCACATGGGATCTAAGACTGGTAAGGTGGATACAGAACTGGTTTAGACGTAGGAGATAGACTAGCGGTGTAAGGCTGTTTTTCCTGATTGGAAATCTGTGACCAGTGGTGTTCCGTAGGGGTCAGTGCTGGCATCCCAGTTATTTGTGATATATGCAAATGATTTGGAGGAGAATGTTGGTGACCTGATTAGTTTCAGGATGAAACCACCACTGGGAGAGCTGCAGATTGCGAGCAGGATTGCCAGATGATACGGCAAGATATGGATGGACTTGAGCGGAGAAATGGCAGTGGAGTTTAATCAGGACAAATGAGAAGTGATGCATTTTGGAAGATCTAATGCAGGAGGGAAGTGTATAATAAATGGCAGAACCCTTGGTTGCATTAACATAGAGAGATCTAGGTCCACAGTTCCCTGAAAATGGCAACAAAAGTGGATATGGTGGTCAAAGCAGAAAATGGCATGTTTGCCTTCACCAGTTGGAACAAAGAGTATAAAAATTGGCAAATCATGTTGCAGCTGCATAAAATTTGGGATACATTTGGGATATTGCATACAGGTCTGGTCACTACACTATAGGAAAGATTGAGGCTTTGGAGAGTGTACAGAAACAGTTTACTAGGATGTTGCCTAATTTGGAGTGTACTAGCGATGAGGAGAGATTGGGTTCACTTGAATGTCAAAAGATGAGAGGTGACCTGATAGAAGTTTACAAATTGAGAGGCATGTTTGGAATGGATAGTCAGTCTTTTTCCCCAGGGTCAACTACATGGAGATCATTGGTTTAAGGTAAAAGGTGTAAGTTTAAAGGAGATGTGAGAGGCAGATTTTTTTTTTAAAAAGGTGGTAAGTGCCTGGAATGCATTGCCAGAGGTGGTGGTGGATACAATAGTTGTGTTTAAGAGGCATCTTGACACCTAGGCAGAGAATTGAAGGATAGCTCAGACAGCTCAGTGGCAAAAGGCTTTTAGTTTAGAAAGGTATACGTTGGTGCAGTCTTGATGGGCTGAAAGGCGTGTTTGTGTTTGTACTGTTCTTTGTTCTAATAGATGGTTTTGTTCTCTAATTGGTACAAAATGTATGATTTCAGAAGATAAGAAATTTATGCCTTTGAGATTCTAATTTTCAGTGTGGAAACAGCTAATGTCTCCTATTATAACATCATGGCAAAATATTTCTGTATCCCACTACTTTACCATTGCTGATGGCCTATAAAATCTAGCATCCTTTTCGGTTCTTTTCTTAGCAGTCTACATTCAGTTCAATCTAATTAACATCTCCCTGAAAGATGCAATCTTGGTCAATATTGCTACTCCGTCCTTCTTGCCCTTTTGAAGACTGTCCCAATTTTCTCAAAAAAAAACCTTAGCATGCAGCATTAGTCCAAACCATGGTCTCAAAAAGCCTATGTTTTTCTGTCAATTCTGAAGGATACCTTTAAAATGCAAACTTTTTGCTCTTAAATGTTTCAGGCCTGTGATCTTTATTTAGAATATAGACCTAAAATGTTAATTGCTTTCCTTTTCACAAATGCTGTATGACCTGCGAGTAGTTCCAGCATTCACTATTTTTATTTAAGATTTCCAACATCTACAGTACTTTGCTTTTCTATTGCTATGATTTCATTTTTCTTGAAATAAAAGTTAGCATGAACAATTTTTGGAGAAGCTCTTTTCACTGCCCCTTATTGCATGAACTCTGGTCAGAAAGCTAATGAACAGTACTCTGCCCAGGTGGTTAAGATTAATAAGTAAGTGATGTGAAAGACATGCATTTTGTCAGGAACTTTACAGAACTGTTTAATGGGTAATGGATTTACCCAACATTTTCATCAAGAATACATATTTCATCATTCCCAATTTGTAGTGACACCTCACATACTGAAATTGAAATATTGCTTGTTATTTAATCACACAGCAACCAATTTGTGTGCATCAAGATTCTACAAAACCAAATTACACAAACTGCCATTTTGAAAGATTTTGTAACCCTGAGGCCAGTGGCTTTTTATTTCTGGAAATAAAACGTTGCAATGACATGGGTCAGTCAAAATGATTCAAAATTTCATTTGAAGGATGATATTGCTGGCATTCAAGGCTGCACTACTGTATAGTCAACCTGGACCACATGTTCATGCTCTCAGTGGGGTCTTCTCACTCTGAAGAAGATATTGCAGCCAACCTGACATATATATTGTAGATCTGAAAACAGTTTCAGTCTTACCCAAGAGATTTGAAGATCCGAGGAATCTCTTCCTCAAACTTTGAATCCGGCATCTGGTAAGATTGATCAATCAAGTTATATAAAAAGGCAAAGATCTTCAGAAATTCCTTGGAACTGGGCGATTGCAGACTCTTAGTTGATACAGGTTGTGGATAACCATATTCCCCGAGGAACTTGAACAAATATAGTAAAATAGATTATCTTTTAAATCACACATTTGATTCAATTTTAAGTACAATAATAAGAATTCTATGAACTAGATACTACCTATTGAATATAGGTATTGGATTGGAGAATACAATATCCTTGAATACATATGGAATTAGAGAGAATGGAGGACAGAAATTCGCCATGCACGAATGGGCACATCCTTGCAAAAAAAAAAAAAAAATTCTAGTCTTTACTTGGTCCTTCATCACAGCCATGGACAACTGCAAGAGATTACACACCAACCCATTTTCTACCATTTTGCAGAAAGCATTCAAGAAGTTGTATCAATACACTAGCAGTAGTTACTCACCTGAAAAATTACACAACGATGGATTTTACATTGATCATTTCAACATTGTGAGAATCATTGGGAGCTTTCAAGAAAGTGGTTCCCTTTTGAAACTTAACATAATTGCAGTGACTGCTGTTTTTCAAGATGCCACTGCATTACAATATTTGGAGGTAAATCAGAAATCTAACATGAATTTACATCAATGGAAGCTAATTTTCTTTTTAAAAATACAGCATTTTGTATAAACAACTGAAATTTCAATATAAAAATTGAAGGGGTGAAAAAAATACAGTTTTATCATGGAGAATACTTTGAAATTTGTACTATCTCATTGTCTGAACATCAAAAAAGGAAAGTCATCTTGTTCAACAAGGATGCAGTCGCTTTGATATCTTCCAACAGTTTTCTACAGTTGATTTAGGAATTAGTCTGCCCTTCAAAAAAGTGAATTTGCACCAATTTTAAACAGTCTGCAAGATTGAATAGAGCTCAATGTTAATGAGTCAGATATCATGGATGCGTGTGGAACATCTGGCGATTTTAAGCAGTTCGCTCCTTCATCTCAGGTGAATAAATATTCCTTCCATTGTGGCAAGAACAATTTTATTAATGTGGTCACAGCTGGAGGTTTTTCAATAGATTGCAGATGAGATCATTTATAGTATGCTTAGCGGGCTTGAAGTGTAGATGCTGGATGGCTATTTTACCCTTGGGGGAAAGAGTCTGGGATCAGTGGACAGAATCTCAGGGTCACCCACATAAGAAAGGATGATAAATTTATTGAGGGTAGGGAATCTGTGGCACATTCTAACACGTAGGGCTATCAAGACTGGGTTGTTAAGTACATTCAAGGCTGAAACAGGTTTTTAAATCAGCAAGGTACTTGGTCATGCATATAAGGCAAGAAAGTGAAGTTTAGGATCATCAGTCATGATCGTATTGAATGGTGGAGCAGGCTCAATGGGCCAAATGGTCTAATTCTCGTCCTGTGGCTATGGTCTTACAAACCTTCAGGGAAACCTTCAATTGTGCAAGTGTGTCAAGACACTATCGCTCTTGGGTTCATACTTACAGGAAAAGTAAATGCATGGGAGTGAATGCAGATTGAAAAACATTGGAGCAGTCCTTGGTTTGAAACAGGAAGCCAAAACAAAGGTTATTAGTTTATGATCAGCAAAGATTCATGTAGAAAGATAACACCATAAGTTAATATAGTCATATAGAAGGGCATCTGGTTTATTTAGTTTTCCAATTTGCAGAGATTAGCAAATTCTGTGATTTGCTCAAACATTCACGTACTGTCTCTCTCAACAAAGCAGATTGACGCTTGTAACTGTCCTTCTTACTCAATTGGAAGAATTTGAGAAAATGCAAAATACAACTTTATCGAGTGCAGATTAACAAATACTGTTAATATACTGATGCTCTTGAATCATTAGATATTGGACAGTTTAACCCAAATTACTCAAAACATTGCCACTATGTAAGAGAATAGTTCAAAACCTGCAACACTACTTACACACTCAACACCAGTGCTGCATTCGAATTGCCGATAGATTAGATTAGATTACGTACAGTGTGGAAGCAGGCCCTTCGGCCCAACAAGTCCACACCGACCCGCCGAAGCGCACCCACCCAGACCCATTCCCCTACATTTACCCCTTCACCTAACACTACGGGCAATTTTTAGCGTAGCCAATTCACCTAACCTGCACATTTTTGGACTTTGGGAGGAAACCGGAGCACCCGGAGGAAACCCACGCAGACACGGGGAGAATGTGCAAACTCCACACAGTCAGTCACCTGAGGCAGGAATTGAACCTGGGTCTCTGGCGCTGTGAGGCAGCAGTGCTAACCACTGTGCCACCCAGATAGTAGCCATGATGTGGAAGTGCTGGTGTTGTACTGGCATAGACTAAGTTAAAAATCACAGAACACCAGTTTGTAGTCCAACAAGTTTATTTGAGATCACAAGCTTTCAGAGGGATGCTCCTTTGTCAAGACAGAGAGATCAAAGGACCATACAATTCGTCGAAGTGAACAAACATAAAATGCTGATGGAGAATTCAGTTAGAAAGGGGATACAAGTTTTGATAGATTCTGAGTTTAATTCAGAATCTGTTTCAAGTCACTCCTCCAAGATAATTAAGCATTTTATCAGTGTCTGCCTAACTTTCCAAACTTCAATCAGGCAGAGATACAAGAGGTGACATCTCTGGTCAGACACTGAATTGTGGGTATAACGCCTCGTTCAATCTGTCTCCAAGTTTTAAATCAGGCTGGTCTTGTTCCGAAAGCAATTTATAAAGTGCCACACTGACTAAGTACAAATTGTGTATTTTGAACAAAATAGAACAAAACTGCAAACAAACAAACATCTTGGATGAAATTATTCACCCATAGATTTATATGCATTGTGACAGAAAGTGTGTGTGTGTGTGTGTGTGTGTGTGTGTGTGTGTGTGTGTGTGTGTGTGTGTGTGAGAGAGAGAGAGAGAGAGAGAGAGAGAGAGAGAGAGAGAGAGAGAGAGAGAGAAAACGCGAGCGCCAAGAGTGAGAGAGAGAGCGAGAGAGCCTGTGAGAGCGAGAGCGTGTGAGCGAGAGCGAGAGAGAATCAATGTGAATGTAATAAGTAGTTCAGTTACTAATTAAGGTAGAGAAGTCATAATTTATCAAGGCAATGCTGTCAAAACAGGACAGTAAGGAAGATTTTACAGATACAAAAGTGTGGTGGGGTCACCTGTATCACGACATGAACTGAAGATCACAACTGAGGCCATCTTCATGGGTATGGTATGGAATTTGGCTATCAGTCTCTGCTCAGCAATTCTGTGTTATTGTGTACCTCAAAGTCCACGTTGGAGGACACTTGCTCAAAGATTGGAGGCTGAATGCCCTTGACCGCTAAAATGTTCCCAGACTGGTAGGGAAGACACCTGTCTGGCATGGTGTCCATTCAGCCATCTCCGTAGCATCTGCGTGGTCTCACCAATATACCATTCCTTGGGGCATCCTTGCTGCAGCGTATTAGATAGACAACATTGGCCAGGTCACATGAGTATCTGCCATGTATGTGGTGAGTGGTGTTCCCATGTGTGATGGCATATCCATGTCGATGATCTGACATGTCTTGCAGAGATTGCCATGGCAGGGTTGTGTGGTGTTGTGGTTGATGTTGTCCTGAAGGCTGGATAGTTTACTGCGAACAATGGTCTGTTCAAGGTTTGGCAGTTGTTTTGAAGGCATGAAGTGGAGGCATAGGGAAGACCTTGGCGAGGCACTGATCATCATCGATAATGTGTCGAAGGCCATGAAGAACGTGGCATAGTTTCTCTGCTTTGGGGAAGTACTGGACAACAAAGAGTGCTCTGTGTCTGCCTTCTGAGGTTGATGCAGTTTTTCACTGTGGCACAGCATAGAATCCCTGCAGTTTGGGCCAAATGGCCTGCTTCCATCAAGTACAAACCGACCCTCCAAAGAACATCCCACTCCTAATCCAATCCCCACAGTTGTCCAGTACTTTCCCAGACTGAAGAAACTATGCCATGTTCTTCATGGCCTTCAACACATGATGATGATCAGCATCTCACCAAGGTCTTCTGTACGTCTCCACTTCTTGCCTTCAAAACAACCAAACTATTTAAGGTAGAGAGGTCATAATAATTTATCACGGTGATGCTGTCAAAACAGGACAGTTAGGAAGATTTTTACAAATACTGAACAGTGTGGTGGTGTTACATGTAGTCTGACATGAACCCAAGATCAAGGTTGACGTCATCTTCATGGGTATGAAACTTGGCTATCAGTCTCTTCTCAGTTATTCTGCATTGTGTATCTCAAAGTCAGTGTTAGAGTTCACTTACCTGATGATTAGAGACTGAATGCCCTTGAACATTGAAGTGTTCCCATTGTTTTTAGCAAACTATCCAGCCTTCAGTACAACATCAACCACAACACCACACAACCTGCCAAGGCAATCTCTGTAAGACAGGTCAGATCATCGACATGGATACCTACCATCATACATTGGAACACTACCCACCATGCACATGGCAGATACTCATGTGACTTGGCCAATGTTCTCTTTCATATACTGAAGGCAAAGATGCCCCCACACATGGTATATTGGCTACGAAGATGGATGAATAGACAATCACCAGACAGGAGTGTTTCCTCCCAGTCTGGGAACACTTCAATGGTCAAGGGCATTCAGCCTCTGATCATCAGGTAAGTGAACTCCAACACTGACTTTGAGATACACAACACAGAATCACTGAGAAGAGACTGACAGCCAAGTTTCATACCCATGAAGATGACCTCAACCTTGATCTTGGGTTCATGTCAGACTACATGTGACACCACCACACTTCTGTATCTGTAAAATCTTCCTAACTGGCCTGTTTTGACAGCATCACCTTGATAAATTGTTATGACCTCTTTACCTTAACTAGTTTGCCCAGCTTTGTATTACTTAGCCATAGAGATGTACAGCACGGAAACAGACCCTTCGGTCCAACTCATTCATGCCAACCAGATATCCCAACCTAATCTAGTCCCATTTGCCAGGACTTGGCCCATATCCCTCTAAACCCTTCCTATTCATATACCCATCCAGATGCCTTTTAAATGGTGTAATTGTACTAGCCTCCACCATTACGGGCAGCACGGTGGCACAGTGGTTAGCACTGCTGCCTCACAGCGCCAGAGACCTGGGTTCAATTCCCGCCTCAGGCGACTGACTGTGTGGAGTTTGCACATTCTCCCCGTGTCTGCGTGGGTTTCCTCCGGGTGCTCCGGTTTCCTCCCACAGTCCAAAGATGTGCAGGTTAGGTGAATTGGCCATGCTAAATTGCCCGTAGTGTTAGGTGCAGGGGTAAGTGTAGGGGAATGGGTCTGGGTGGGTGCACTTTGGTGGGTCGGTGTGGACTTGTTGGGCCGAAGGGCCTGTTTCCACACTGTAAGTAATCTAATCTAATCTAATCTAATCTAATTTTCTCTGGCAGCTCAATCCATACATGCACCACTCGCTGTGTGAAAAAGTTGCCCCTTACGTCCCTTTTATATCTTTCCCCTCTCACCCCAAACCTACGCCCTCTAGTTCTAGGCTCCCCCACCTCAGGGAAAAGACTTTGTTCTATTTATCCTAATCATGCCCCTCATGATTTTATAAACCTCTATAAGGTCACCCCTCAGCCTCCAATGCTCCAGGAAAAACAGCCTCAGCCTATTCAACCTCTCCCTAAAGCTCAAATCCTCCAACCCTGGCAACAATCTTGTAAATCTTTTCTGAACTCTTTCATTACACTCTCTCACGCAAACGTGTGCACTCACATTATATGTCAGAACACATATAAATCTATAGGGCGAATCATTTCATCCAAGATGTTTGCTTATTTGCAGATATATTCTATTTTGTTCAAAAAACACAGCTTGTAGTCACAGTCAGTGTGGCATTTTATAAATTCCTGCTTTCAAAACAAGACCAGCCTGATTTAAAACTCAAGAGAAGATGCTGAACGAGGCCTCACACCTACAATTCAGTGTCTGACCCGAGATGTCACCTTTTTTATCTCTGCCTGATTGAAGTTTGGAAAGTTAGACAGATACTGACAAAACCCTTAATTATCTTGGAGTAGTGACTTGAAACAGATTCTGATTTTTGCACCTTAATCAATCAAAACTTGAATCCCCTTTCTAACAGAGTTCTCTATCAAGCATTTTAGGTTTGTTCACTTAGACATATTGTATGATCCTTGATCTCTCTGCCTATAAACTCTGTTGGTGCGCCCTCTCTCACCGCACATGACAAAGGAGCATTGTTCCAAAAACTTGTGATTTCAAATAAACCTGTTGGACCTTAACGTGGTGTCCTGTGATTTTTTACTTTGCCCATTCCAATTGCCCATTTGAAATTATTCCAACTAAAATACCTCGCAAAGCTGTCGAATGCACTGTTGGACAAAAGCTTTATCATGGAGTGGTCGTGGATCTTTTATCTTCTCTGTGCCTCCACATGTTCCATATATATTTGTAGAAAACGTTCCAATGCTACTGTTCCTATAATTTAAAAACAACATTTAGGACATATATTTCAAAGCAAATTGCTCAAAGTCAAATAGGAGAGGAAAAAAATTTGAGGGACACAACAAAAATTTATCCCGTGGGAAAAGAATTATACTAAAGGGAGGATGAGGCAACTATGGCTGACCAGGGAAGTCAGGGATAGCATAGAAGCAAAAGAGAAAGCATTTGATGTGGCAAAGGGTAGTGGGAAGGCTACAAAGACCAACAGAGGACAACAAAGAAAGAAACAAGAAGGGAGAAGATTAAATAGGAGGGTAAGCTAGCCAGTAATATTAGGAAAGTTTGCAAGAGTTTCTTTAGATATATAAAAGGCAAAGGTGAGGCAAAAGTGGACATTGGGCCACTGGAGAATGATGCTGGAGAAGTAGCTAAAAGGGAACAAAGAAATGGCTGAAGAACTGAATAAGTATTTTGTGTCAATCTTGTTATGAAGTTGAAGGCATGTACTGTACCTTTAAGAGAGACAGAATGCTGTTGTGAACTGAGAGATTACAAGCACCTGTGTATATGACTAGGTAGCAGCCCTGGAAAATTGAAAATATGCAACATTTGCCCGTGAAATGGATACCTGAGTTTTGGTTGCTGTTTTGACAACAATTCAAATTTAATCAGTTTAAATTATGCACCAGGATACTAAACCCAATCGAGTTTGAATTTATTGTTTTGCCAACATTGAACCAATAAGATGATCTGAAGTTTGGGGGTATAAGAATATGGACATTTTTGAAAATTGGTCAGAGCAACTGCCGTAGAACCAGAGAGCTAATTGCTAATACAACATCCTGCTCTCAGAGAAATTAGAAAACATCCTATATCAAAGGTATCAACGTACTCACAGTAAAAAGAAAGATGATGACCCAGGGAGATTCAGCAGCCGGAAGAGAGAAGACACTGAAGACAGAGACTGTGGTTTTGAAATTAAGTTGATGCAATTTTAATAAGCGTCTTATTGAAACAGCATATTGTTAAAGAGCTGGAGGCAAATAGTAAGTAGTTAAAATAAGTGGGGGGGGGGCGCCTTAGGTTTGTGAATAATTTTTGTTTAATGTTTAGAGTTAGAAAATAAATTGTTTTTTCATTAAATAGTGGAATTTATGAATTCTGTATATCATTAACAGATTATGAAGTGAGGTGAGCTTTTGTGTGTGTTTGGTTTAATTAACAGAGGAGTTCCACCTCCATGTCATAACAGCTTTCACGACAGAAGACATGAGTAATATCATAATTTTGATGGTGCCTTGTATCAAATACTGAAGTTGCTCCAGAGCTTGCATTAACAAGATACAACAGCCATAAATAGAATATGTAAAAACTAAATTTGAGGAAATAATTGCAGGACTAAAACTGTAAAATTAAAATAAATTGAATGAGTAAATCATTTTATTCGGTGAATACAGTCTCTACATTATTCAAAGATAGGGGCAAAATTCCACTGTTGCACCAAACCACTCATTACGTACAATATGCCACAACTTGTTTGACATCCATTTTCTGTAACAACCATTTTCTCTCGTAAAACAATGAAAAAATTCAGACATTTTCCATGGAACACAATGTTTTCCCTTCCCATCTCTAACCACCTCCACACATGCTGATCACTAGTCCCTTTACTCTCCATACAATCTTTAGCTTCAAGCTCTGGAGTATTTGTCTCTAAACATCATTATGCTGTCCCCAATTCAAACCTTTGTTAAAATCTATTTCTTTAATCAAATGCTTAGACACTTTTTATAACATTAAAATTTTTAGCTTTAGTTTTGATTCAGCCACTTTTGGACTACTGCATACAGTTCTGGTTGCCACATTACCAAAAGGATGTGGATGCTTTGGAGAGGGTGCAGAAGAGGTTCACCAGGATGTTGCCTGGTATAGAAGGCGCTAGCTATGAAAAGAGTTTGAGTACTTAAGGATTATTTTCATTAAGACAACAGAGGTTGAGGGAGGACCTGATTGATGTCTACAAAATTATGAGAGGTATAGACAGGGTTGGTAGCAAGAAGCTTTTTGCCCAGAGTGGAGGACTAGGGGTCACGAGTTCAAAGTGAGAGGGGAAAAGTTTAGGGGAGATATGCGTGGAAAGTTCTTTATGCAGAGGGTGGTGGGTGTCTGGAATGGGTTGCCAGCACAGGTGGGCACAATAACGTCATTTAAGATGTATCTATACAGATACATGAATGGGCAGGGAGCAAGGGGATACAGATCCTTGGAAAATAGGCGACAGGTTTAGATAGAGGATCTGGATCGACACAGGCTTGGAGGGCCGAAGGGCCTGTTCCTTTGCTGTAATTTTCTTTGTTCTTAGCTCTGGTACTATCACTGATTTGAGCAGTTCAAGAAGGCATCTCACCACCATTTGCTCAAAGTCAACTAGGGATCAGCCAGCTAATGATGCCCACCTCTCACAAATGAATTGAATTTTAAAATAATACATTTTACAATTCCACCTCTAAGGTTTGCACATTTTGTTCATTCGCACTAATACTGGAGAAGTTGAAATCCCCTGTTATTACCCTATAATCTTTTCTCTGAAATTTGACTGCATATCTTCCTTCTATTTTTCCCTGACTCTTTGTTTGTGGTTTTGAATAGCAATGCGACTGACCCCTTTCTGGTTTTAATTTCCACGTGGCCTCAATTGACACTCAAGTTATCATCCCTCCTTACTTTAGTAAGGAATATTGACTTTGGAGTCAAAATTGTGACACCATCAAGTTTCTTACATCCTGCCACAATTCACCTGAAGATTCTGTACTGCAGAATATGGAGCTGCCAACAGCATCCCCTGAAATTTGGAGGCCCATGCATAACAACGACTTCTGGAAATCAATGCCACAATGAGCATGCTGACATTGATTGCCTTGCATGGAGTATCGGAACGGCTGCTTAGAAGGAATGTTGACTGCCAGTCCTGCTTCTCTCTCAACCAGTCGCCATGATTATGATGTCATATCCCCAGTGACTGACAGTCAAGATTTCCTACGTTGAAATAACGCCATCCGACACTGCCAAATTCCTTTGTACCTTCAGAAGTCAAGTTTTGAGCTCTAATGGGGCTCTCTCCTATTCCTATTTGGGCAAGTGAAGAGTAATTCATCACACAACTGACTTGTGCTTTGTAGATGGTGACAGGCATTGGGGAGACAAGTGGTTAGTTAATTGCTGCAGATTTCCAAGCCTCTGATCTGCTCTTGTAGCCAGAATATTTATAAGGCTGGTCCATTTCCATTTGTGTTGAATCGTAAACTCTGGGAAGTTGATAATGCATTTTCATCAACTGTAATGGTATTGAACTTAACTGTGAAATTTCCTCTTGTTGGAGATGGTCAGTGCTTGATATTTGTGGTCTGAATGTTACTTGCCACTGATCAGCCTGGATGTTATTCAGGGCTCATGGCACATGAACACTGTAAGAGACCATATTTTTGTCTTTTGTTTGGACTGTGGACTGAAAATGAGTAAAAAGCCTCTGCTTTACAAAGGAGAGAATGTTTACAGTTGTTTTTAGCTAGAAAAAACAGCTAGCTGATGTGTAGGAAAGTTGCACAGTTATGGATTCAGGGGCGCTCAGTATAGCAACAAGCTCTGGTCAAGTTGCAGTTTAACATAAACTGAGGGAAATGAATCAGAGAAGCAAGTAAAACCATCTGAAGTTAGCTGTATCAATGTTTTGTTTCTCCCCTTTCTCTGTAAAGCTGCTGACTTTGCAAAGTAACAAAAGGTCCCAGGCCTAACCAAGCAAATCAGTGAAATACAGGCTGATCATTGCTATGCAGAAAACTTAAAATGTCAAAGAATTAAGTAATGTTGGACCAACCTATCTAGATTTGTAATTTTGAACCTATTATACAGAACTCTCTTCTCGTAATCTGTTTTCCCTCTATTCACAATGTATTTTCTTTTGTGTGCCTGTATGTGGGGGAGTTTTGAAAGGGTTAAAGTATTAAATGCATAAATCAAAAATCCTGTTGATTTACTATTCTTATTCAACTTAGAAATGCAATTTTGCTTAAAAATTTATGTTAAAGGTGCCTGGTGTGGATTAGGTAGCATTCAGTCAGAGACAAATTGGGATTTGTGGCAGTCTCATTGAATCGGTGTGTCTCAACTTCAGGGGTTGTGGAGTTTGTTTTCAGTGCACTACCCCTATGAGCCAGGACAACACGGATTGCTTAAATATCTGAAGAGTCACAAATAGTGAACACTCATTAGTGAACATCCCTACTTTGAGAACTTATGATAGAGGAAAGACCAGGAATCAAGTGGCCCTTGTGGACCCAAACTGAGCATCCTTTGCAAATGCCATTGGTTAGTACTGTAGGCAAACCCTACCACCATAGAGTCATACTTAGATGTACAGCATGGAAACAGACCCTTCGGTCCAACCCCTCACGTCACTTTTAAATCTTTCCCCTTAAACTTATGCAACCTAGTCTTAGACTCCCCTACCCTGTGGAAAGGACCGTGGCTATTCACCCTATCCATGCCTCTCGATTTTATTAACCTCTATAAAGGTCAACATCCTTGTAAATATTTTCTGAACCTTTCAAATTTCACAACATCAGTTATAGGAGAAATATTATTAAGCGAGAGAGGGTTCAGACAAGATTTACCAGAATGTTGCTGGTATGGAAGGTGCAGCCAACGTACAACAAATGATTACACTTCCAAAAGGAGTGGATTCCATTCCAATCCTGCACTGACAAAACTGTTCAGAGTCGCAGAATAAGAATGGCCAGTTCCCAGGGTGGGGGGGGGGGGGGTTGGGGTGCTGATAGTGACGGCTCCATGTCAAACAGAGCTAATTAGAATGAATTGATTCAGAAGATTACGATGAAAACATTACGGAGAGATCTTGTGGGCTTACTCAATGAAATGCTTATTCTCTGTCGTGGAGGGGAACGATTGGGGAGTTTATTTCATATTTTACTACATTAAACTTCATCTGTCACTTCAACTGTCCATTCTATCAATCTATTTCTTTACACAATTCTGCTCTACCTTCCTCATAGATTAGTGCTTCCAAGTTTTGTAACTTAACTTTTGAAATTATCATCAATGCCAAGGTTTAGGTCATTATTGAATATCAGGTCCAGAAATGCCAAATTGAGATTAGAATGTTCATTACCGGAAGTATGATTGATGTTTGTGACTTCATGGGTTTAAGATTCCTTACTTAACTCCAAGACAGCACATAAATGTACATGTGCAAATCAGTATGGGGTCAGTTATTAATCAAACATTGCTAGACTCCCAATAATAGCCAAGTAGAGGTTGAGTAGCACGTGTTAAGGTTGCATATTGTGACTTAACAAAGTTGAGAAGCTGAGTTTATGACTGCAGCAAGTTTTAAATGTGCAAACTTGTCTCTAATGACAGGATAACCCTTTGCATAGAGTTTGCAACTGACAAAAAGCTTACGGAAATCCTGATTTCAATATGATGCTTGTATTGACATTGAGTACAAAATAACTCAATCTATTTGCACTTCATTCTGAAATTAAACAAGAGCAGAAATTTTATTTGTATATCTTTCTCTTACGATAGTAATTCACATCGAGACACTTTTAGCAGGTGCAGTTTAAAGCACTGTTGATGACATCCTCCATCATATAGCAGCAGAATTAGGCCCTTCAGGTAATCAGGTCGGCTCTGCCATTCGTTCGATCATGACTGGGTCATTATAACTAATTATTGTAGCAATTACAGCTACCGAAACATGGTTAAGGAAGGGATAGGACTGATAGCTAAATGTTCTGGTATATAAATGATTTAGAAAGAGTAGAAGGGGAGGCAAGAAAGGAGGGGGGCGTTGTGTTTTGATTAGGGAGAACATCACAGTACTGAGAGAAGACATTCTTCAGAGTTCACCCACTGAGTCTAAATGGATAGAACTGAGAAATTTAAGAAAAAAAGATCACTGAGTTCAGGGGGTGGGGAGAGGGGAGGCACTTTGGGAGCAGTGACTAGCATTCCATTAATTTCAAATTAGCTATGGAAAAGGATAGGTTTGGTCCACAGATTAAAGCTCTAAATTGGGACAAAGCTAATTTTGAAGATCTTAGTCAGGAACTTTCAAAAGTTGATTGGGGGTAGGATGCTTGTTGGCAAAGGGACATCTGGGAAGTGGGAGGCTTTTCAAAAGTGAGTAGACGAGGTTTCAGGGCCAGCATGTTCATATCAGAGTGTGGGTAAGACTGGCAGGAGCAGGAAACCCTGGATGACTACGAGGGCCTAGTCAAGAAAAAGGACATGTATAGGCAGCTTGGATCAAGTGAATTCCTTGAGTATAGTGGGTGTCAAAAGCACTTAAGAGAAATCAGGAGGGTTAAAAGGGAATACGAGATAGTTTTGGCAGATAAGGTAAAGGAGAATCTAAAATGACTCTACAAGTATATGAGGGGCAAAAGAGTAACTTGCGAAAGAATAGAGCCTCTTAAAGATCAACAAGGTAGTTTGTGTGCCAAAGGTCTGGTTAAAGTGATAGCCCTTGATATCAAAGCTGCATTTGATTGTGTGTGAGGTATCAAGGAGCCCTAGCAAAACTGGAATCAATGGGTATCAGGAGGCAAGCTCTCTACTGGTTGAAATCATACCTAGCATACTGGCTGATAGCCATGGCTGTTGGTGGTCAGTCAGTACGCCAGTACGTCGCTCCAGGGGTTCCTCAGGATAGTGGCCTCAGCCCAACGTTTAATGACCTTCCCTCCAGCGAAAGGTCAGAAGTGGTGAGGCTCGCCAATGATTGCTTAATGTTCAGCACCATTTGCAACTCCTCAGACACTGAAGCAATCCATGTTAAAATGCATCAAGATCTAGACAATATCCAGGTTGGTGTGACAAGAGGCAATTAACACAAATTCCAGGCCATGACTAATAAGAGACAATCTAATCATCGCCAGTTGACATTCAATGGTGGTACAATCACCGAATCCACTACTATCAACATCCTGGGGATTACCATTGTCCAGAAACTCAACAGAACTTGCCACACAACCAGTAGCTACAAGAGCAGGATAGAGGTTAGGAATACTGCAATGAGTAACTCACCGTCTGACTTCCCAAAGCCTGTCCACCAGCTATAAGTCACAAGTGGGATGGAATATTCCTCACTTGTCTGGGTGGGTGCAGCTCCAACAACATTCAAGCTTAACACCAGCCAAGACAAAGCAGCCCACTTAATTTGCATTGCATCCACATCCACCACCACCGAATCTCAGTGGCAATAGTGTGTACAAGGTGCCCTGCAGAATTCACCAAAAATCCTCAAAGCACCTTCCAACCTATGGCCACTTCCATAGGAACAAGAGCAGCAGATATATGGAAACATTGCCCCCTTCAGGTTCCCTCCAAGTAAATCTCTTGGAAATATATTGCCACTCCCTTGCTGTCACAGTCAAAATCCTAGAATTCCCTCCCTAATGGTATTGTGGGGTCAACGAGTTCCTTTCTCAAGTCCATTCGCAAATCAGAACAATGCAGGATAATGTAAAGTAACTGTTTAAAGCTGAAGGTCAATGCTGGGAATGGATTGATGTGAACAAATCCTTACCTGGAGAAAACACTGTAGTCAACACTGGCCTAGCTACCAATATACATGAATGCATAAAAGTTAAGAGAAGAGAAAGGATTCACAAGAATGGCTACATAGCAGAGGAATTTCAGTAATGAAGGCAGATTGGAGATACTGGGACTGTTTTGCATGAGGGGAAGGGTTTGAAGAGATTAAACAGTATTTTATAAAATCATTAGGGGTCTGGACAGACCTTTAATACAGGAAAAAGCTTCTCGAAGGACAACAAATAAGGCAACATAGATTTAAGGTATTTAGCAAAAGCAGGAATTGGATACATGAGGAAATACACTTTTATATCAAGTGATTAAAATTTAGAATGTGTTGAAGACAGGTTCAATTGAGTTATTTCAAGGTGGAATTAGATTATCTGAAAAGAATGAATGTGCAGGATTACAGGGAGTAGGTACTAAATGAAATAGATTTATTTGCAGAGCAGACGTAAACATGACAGTCCAGACGGCCTCTTGTATAGCAACAATTTTGATTGTTCAGAAACACTTCCTTCATATTTGCATGAAAACTATATTGTTTCAATCATACAGTATTTGAAGAGTTTTACTAAAGTAGCCACATATTAAATTATACAGTTCAAATTACAGCCTGCACCTGCAATGGCCTTCTGAACAAGATCACTATTTTCTAAAGGGCTTGGAATTTAAAGAAAGAAAAACAAAAATCAAATAACACAATCTTGAAAAATGTTCCTTGGATCAGGGAAGTTGTAGTACCTTCTTCCAAAATAACTGGTCCTTCTCTCGGAGGTTCCTGAACCAAACCGTGCATTCGACACACTAGAAAGATAAAGTTTAGTAGAAGATAAACCACACAATCATCTGTCAGATATTAAATATAATATTCTCATCATACACAAAATTAAAGTCATAACAGCATTCAACTGCACAAGCGTAAAATTCGGCCTATATCTGTGGTAACTCTTGGTGGGAGCAAGTTTCAACCCTTTATACTTTAGCCTGTAAATGTTACTTCAGACAGTTTTCCAACAGACATTTTGAAAGCCACAACTGAATCTGCCATTCAGTGCTTTCCAAATCCAAACTACTCATTATGTGAGTTTTTCCTCTCATCTACTTTGGTTCTTTTCCCACTCAACTAGATATTCACTGATTTCTGCCCTTTCATTCAACATGGAGTTTCTGTTTACACACCTCACAAACAGCTCGGTCAAACTTTGTTCTCCTCCACAAAGACATAGCCGAGACAGTCTGTTTTCCAACCTTAACAGGCAGTGCCTGTTTAGTGGATGGATGCTGTTCTGGAGTCCATTCACAAGTCAGAACACTGTGCAGGACAATACAAAGTACTTGTTTGTAAATACAGAAAACATTTAAAATTACATTATGATTGGCATTTACTTTGGAAAATATATCAGGATTTGCAACTCCTTGCATCTGCTGTACATCGCCACCTATTTTTGCAGCTCTTGTCATTTTTTCCCATATTGCTTTGAACTCAAGCTGCTGTTCCTGAAGCTGCACCCACTGAGCGAGGTCTGTTTCATGAGTTACTCCAGATTGTCCTGTAAAGTCAGCAATCTTTTCATTGGATTGATGACACACAGCTGTTTATCTTGCTTCTGTTCTTCATCATTCAGTTCTTCATTTATCTTTGCAAGCTAACCAGTAGTAACCCTAAAATAATTCCTTCATCTGAGATGGTATTTTCAATTTTGGATTTATCTTGAGCCTTCTTCTCCCAAACTTTCATTTACTCTCCATAGTGGGGAGGTGAGATTTTAGCTCCACTAAGTCAGAAGAAAGTGAAGTGTTCCATTCTTCATTCACAGTCAGTTCTGTGAGTGTTTCTTGAATAGTCTGCTGCAGCTTATGACATTGGTCTGAATCAGTGATTGAGACTAGTGAGAGGCAACAGCGCACTGACAAACAGTACTCGCACTTGCTGGTCAAGCAGAGCCTACAACATAGAACATCTGTGACATCTAGGAAGATTGATTGTACTTGCAGTCCAGTGCTACTGATTCTGCATATGATGAATCATTGCTTGAAGTTTTACTTTTATAGGTTTCATCATGGTTCCCCATATCTGTGGATACATGCTTTCAAAATACACTTGTCCGTGTCCACCCCAGCAACTAACAAATAATCACCTGTTTTTAAAAACAGATAATTTGAATTTTTGCAGTGACTTTGGATTGTGTGATGACATTGCTGTTCTTTACAAAACTGAGTGCAAAACACACTCACCAACCATTCAGTGGCACTGTAAACAGAGCGGCACGGTAGCTCAGTGGTTAGCACTGCTGCCTCACAGTGCCAGAGAGGCGAGTTCAATTCCAGCCTCAGGCACATTTTCCCAGTGTGGGTTTCCTCCTGGTGCTCCGGTTTCCTCCCACAATCCAAACATGTGCAGGTTAGGTGAATTGGCCATGCTAAATTGCCCATAGTGTTCTGGAATGTGAAGTTAGGTGCATTAGTCAGGGGGAAATGGAGAGTAATAGGGGAATGGGTCTGGATGGGATACATTTCAGAGGGCCGAAGTTCCTGTTTCCACACTGTAGGGATTCTTAAAAAGAAAACATTGTCAAATTCTGGCCTATCAATCACAGATGCCTCACGCAAGAAATCAGACAGTCTTGACTGTAGTGTAAAGCTATGTCCTGTGAGATCTATTTGGGCTGGTGGATAACTTTTTATAGGTGCTTCAGCCTTTGCTCTAATGCACTGACTCAACCATTTCTGAGACATACAAAACTGATTAGAAATTAAAAATTGGGCACTTCCTTGTCACAAGCAAAAAACTGCACCTAGCTACCTAGATCTAGTGATTGCGTCAACCAAGTTTATACTTGTGACTTACAAGTTTGATTGCACATATGTCCATCCTTCAGTAGTTATTTGGTTTGTTTTCAAATATTTCTGGAACAGGGTTGACTGCAATTTGAGCTCAATTCTGATTGCGATTTTCTCAGATGGGTAACTGACAAAGAACCCTGTTCTCTGCAACTGCTCATAAAGTGGGCAATGGATTCTCAAGCTTCTGTCTAAGGGATTAGTATTCTAGTCTGTGACTACAAAAGCTTAATCTCACTTTAAATTGGTCTCTAACATGATTTATGTGGAGATCTTCATTTACCAGTACAAGGAATTCAGAAAGCAAGAGACATTAACTATTATTGCAAGGGGATTGATTATTGCAAGATTTGCTACAAACTTTCAGGGCTTTGGTGAGACGACACCTGGAACACTAATTTTGGTCTCCAATTTGAAGGAAAGATTTACTCCATGACAAAAGGCCATTTGGCTTTGAGAAGAAGCTACCCAGTTTAAACCCAAGTTTTAGCTCTTGGTTCTTTGCAGTTTAGTTAAAACATCAAAGATTCTTGGAGGTAAACAGGGTGGACATTGAGGTTATTTCCTCAAGTTGGGGAATTTCAAAGACAGGATCAGGATAGAAAATCAATTTAGGGCTGAGAAAGGATCATCGAAGGGTTGTGAATCATTCCATAATTCAGTATATTTAATGCTGAGACATCCTCACAGAAAAGGAGGGGATATGGGAGCAGGAAAGTGTGGAATTGAAAACAGCCATGATTTAGGATAAAGCAATTCATTTGATTGAACCCTCATCCATCAGTCTAAACATTTGCATCTTCCACCATTGATGCATGGTGGTTGCAGTGTACGATCTACAAAATGTACTGCAGCAAGTCACTTAGGCTCTTTTAACAGCATCTCTCAAACAAGCAACCTCTACCAAATAGAACAAGGGCAGCCGACTCAGGGAACACATATAAGTTCCCTTCAAGCCACAAATCCTCCTGACTTGAAACTTGCCACTGTTCTTTCTCTGCTGGATCAAAAACCTGGACTCTCATCCTAACAGCACTGTGGATACATCTGCACCACATTGGTTCAAGATGGCAGCTTATGACCACTTGCTCAAGGACAATTACAGATGGCTATCAAATATTGGCCTGGCCAGCAATGCCCCATCCATTGAAAGAATACAAAAAAATAATGTACCAGACATGAGGAGCTGAACGATCTACTAATGCTCCTATTTACATTCTCTTTAGCTTGGTGATTTCCATATATAAAAGGTGCAAAGCACCCCAAAATAACTTGTACAGAAGAAACCCTACAGAAAAACAAGTTGTTGAACATACCTCTGAGGTGTAACTAGTCCATATCTGGTAGCCTCACTAACTCGGTGAGGCTGCAAGACTCTGTGGCTCATTCTGCTCATTTCAGCTGAAAAATAACAAAGGCTTTTTAGACTGTTGATGCACTCTCATATCACACACATAAACTGACATAGTTCTTCATGTATTGCTAACAAATGAAGTTTTGTAGTAATAAAATATTGGCAGTAAAATTAAACTTTATTGTAACAGTACTTCTCATGTGATTTCTAGTTTTTAATTCCAGATAATTACTTCCTCAAAACTGTAATGTGGAGAATTGAGAGTAATACAGTGGTCGCTGTCAAAATGAATTTTAAGGCAGTCGACAAGTTGGCAGACTGGTCAGAAAAGCAAACACCCATGGGAAGCATTGGCTTTGCTTTTTTGGTAGCATGTTGAGAATTGTAGAGCAATGCTTCTCAAACATCTTTCCAGTGTAGCTATTTTTTTTGGGGGGGGGGGGGGGGGGGCAGGGGCGGGGAGGAATACAGGAAAGACTCTTCCATCACTCAAACCTTCCACACGATAGGCAGCAGATTTCAGATGTGGGTCAGGAAGGGTGGTTTGGGTCAAGCATGCTTGAAACATTTAAGCTCTCGGTTTTTTTTTAAAAAATGGTACTGACATTCAGCAGGATCTGGCTGGGCATACAAGTCCACAGATGCCTGAAAATGGCAACACATGTGGATGTGATGGTCAAGAAGGTATACACATGCTTGCCTTCATAAGGGCACTCAATATAAAAACTGGCAAGTTATACAGAAGTTATAACGGCTGCACAAAACATGTAGGATATTTCATGTAGTTCTCGTTGCCACACAACTAGAAGGATATGAATGCTTTAGAGGGTGCAGAGAAGGTTTACCAGGGTGCTGTCTGATCTGGAAGGCTTTAGTTATGAGGAGGGGTTAGATAAACTCAGTTTGTTTTAACTGGAAAGATGGAGGGTGAGGGGCGACCTAATAGAGGTCTACAAAATTATGAGAGGCATAGATAGAATGGATGGTCAGAGGCTTTTTCCCAGGGTGGAAAGATCAACAAGAGAGCACAGGTTGAAGGTGGGGGGAGGTGGAGCTTAGTAGAGAAGTACAAGGAAACTTTTTCACACGGTGATGCGTGCCTGGAACACAGTGGTGGAAGCAGGCATGCTAACATGTTTAAGGCATATCTTGATAGACATACAACCATGAGGCAAACAGGGGGCAGATAGCACACATGGGCAATAAATAACAGGTATAAATTAAAGATTAGGATTGGTGCAGGCTTGGTGGGCCAAATGGCCTGTTTCTGTGCTGCATTGTATCATATACTTTCAGAAGTTTTTAGCATCAGGAATCAGTCCTCTACCATCTGTTCATAAGACCACATTATCAAAAGAAAATAACTGAGGATTTAAAGAGACCTTGCTGCTGTTAGTGCTCAGTTCAAACTTCATGGCAGCCATTACCCCAAAATTTTAGATTACGTCCCCACTTGAGTTCAAACCACAACTTTGGGAAACCCTATGTAGAGGAAATGAAAGATCTGGAAGTGCGTGCTCACAGGTGCTTGAAGGTGACAATACAGGTAAAGAAACCACATGGAATGTTTACCTTTACTGAACAGTGTACAGAATATAACAGCAGAAATGTCAAGCTGGTACTGCAAAAAATGCTGGTTTGGCCACAGTTCAAAACATATCAAGTATCATAGTCCTAGAGGTCCATAGGTATGCTCTCAAAGGGATGCACAGCATGGAAACAGACCTTTCAGTCCAACTCATCCATGCTGACCAGATATCCTAAACCTAGTTCCATTTGCCAACATTTGTCCATATCCCTTTAAATCCGTCCTATTCATTTATGATCCAGACACCTTTTAAATGTTGCAACTGTAACAGCATCAACCACTTACTCTGGCAGCACATTCCATACGCGTACCACCTTCTGCATGGAAAAAAAGTCACCTCTTAGGTTCCTCTTAAATCTTTCCCCTCTCACCTTAAACTAAGGCCCTCTAGTTATGGACGCCCCCACCGAGGGAAAAGATCTTGTCTATTTACTTTATCAATGCTCCTCATGATTTTATAAACTTCTTTAAGGTCACCACTCAGGAAAAATAGTCCCAGTCAGGGAAAATAGTCCCAGCCTATTCAGGCTCTCCCTATAGTCCAAACCCTGTAACCCTGGCACCATCCTTTCAAATTTGAACCCTTTCAAATTTCACAACATCCTTCCTACAGAAGGAAGAACAGAATTGCACACAATATTCCAAAAGTGGCCTAACCAATGTCCTGTGACCACATGACCTCCCAATTCCTATACTCAATGCATTAGCCAATAAAGACAAGCATACCAACCGCCTTCTTCACTATCCTATTTGCAACACCACTTTCAAGGAATGTGAATCTGAACTCCATGATCTCTTTATTCAGCAATACTCTCCAGGAACTTACCATTAAGTGTAGAAGATCTGCCCTGATTTGCCTTTCCAAAATACATCACCCCACATTTATCTAAATTAAAGCTTCATCTACCACTTCATACACCTAACATTAAAGACAGATGACTGGTGGTTTAACCTGATGGTCACCACACCTCAGGCGAGGCTGAGAAAGTGAAACCTCACAGTAACCTCAGGCAGGTAGAAGAACTGGGCGGCACGGTGGCACAGTGGTTAGCACTGCTGCCTCACAGCGCCAGAGACCTGGGTTCAATTCCCGCCTCAGGCGACTGACTGTGTGGAGTTTGCACGTTCTCCCCGTGTCTGCGTGGGTTTCCTCCGGGTGCTCCGGTTTCCTCCCACAGTCCAAAAATGTGCAGGTCAGGTGAATTGGCCATGCTAAATTGCCCATAGTGTTAGGTAGGGGGTAAATGTAGGGGTATGGGTGGGTTTCGCTTCGGCGGGTCGGTGTGGACTTGTTGGGCCGAAGGGCCTGTTTCCACACTGTAAGTAATCTAATCTAAAAAAAAAACTGAACCCTCGCTGTGCTGTGAGCATCACAAATCAGCCATCTGGTCAACTGAGCTAACTGATCCCCAAAACGGTGTACACAGTCTAGTCACATTACAAGAAGGACAAAATTGCTCTGGAGGTGGTGAGAGGAAATTTACAATAATACTTGAAAAATTACAGCTATGAGAACAAATTGGACTGGCCAAGGTTGATATCCTTAGAAACAGGGAAGCTAAGGAGTGACCTATGTGAGATGTGCAAAATTATGAGGGACGAGGAGAAATCAATTACACAGATTTATGGGGAGATAGTTCATAAGATATAGGGGCAGAATGAGGGCATTTGGCCCATGGAGTCTGCTCTGCCATTCGATCATGGCTGATGAAATAGCTTGGATTAGATGGATAATGTTTTCACCCAGCAGAGAGTGTGAATCTGGCATTTGTTGGACTTAATGGGTGCCAGGAATTTGCAACTCAATTTGGCGGCAGTGGAAGCAAAAAACTAGTCACTCAGGACAAACCTGCATAAACCTGTGTGTGAACATAAGCCTTGGAAGCTAAAAGCAAATTTTGACAAGAGTCTGGACTTGTTAAAAACAGGCTCTTGAAGAAAAGAAAACCCTTTGGTCAGAAAATAAGTTTTCAGGGATATGCTGACTACAGCTTTCATCAGACAAAGACTGGAAATGAATTTCTTAACACATTAGTCAAGATAAGACCACAAGGTATAGGGGCAGAATTAGGCCATTTTGACCATTGAGTTTGCTCCACCATTCGATCATGGTTATTATTTTTCTCAACCTCATTTTCCTGCCTTCTTCCCATAAGAAGGGCGGCACGGTGGCACAGTGGTTAGCACTGCTGCCTCACAGCGCCAGAGACCCGGGTTCAATTCCCGCCTCAGGCGACTGACTGTGTGGAGTTTGCATGTTCTCCCCGTGTCTGCGTGGGTTTCCTCCGGGTGCTCCGGTTTCCTCCCACCATCCAAAAGATGTGCAGGGCCAGGTGAATTGGCCATACTAAATTGCCTGTAGTGTTAGGTAAGGGGTAAATGTAGGGGTATGGGTGGGTTTCGCTTCGGCGGGTAGGTGTGGACTTGTTGGGCCGAAGGGCCTGTTTCCACACTGTAATCTAATCTAAATCTAAACCTATGATCCCCTTAACAATCAAGAACCTAGCTACCTCCATCTTAAGTACACGCAATGACTTGGCTTACATGGCCCAGATTCACCATCCTCTAGCTGAAGAGATTCACCTTCATCTCAGTTCTAAAGGGTCATCCCTTCACTCTGAGGCTTCTAGTCTCCACTACTATCCAGACCTCTCAATATCATGCAAGCTTCACATCCGCTAGAGATGAACACTCCAGGAGCAGCAAACTGCTTCAGTTTATTTTTAAAATAAATATTTAGTTATGCACATCTAGCTGTTATTTCTTAAATTCCACCACCCATCAAACCCCACCTACCCAGATATTTCCACCATCACCACCTTCGAAGTTCCCACCCCCCCAATCCTCATCACCTCCCTCCAGACACCTCCTTGCTCCCAGTTTTCAACCAACCCCCTTCCTCCTAAAGGCTGGCCACTGGACCAGCCATTCTTTACCCTTTGTTTATTTCTTACCCCTCTGCCGCTGACCCTTTCTCTTCCCGCCCACCCCCACCTTTCCTTAGCACAGACTACAACTTTGTTCTTGAGGCTGAACAGAGTCTCACCCTGGGCCCTCACTCGCTGCCCTGACCCTCCCTCCCTCCCTCGGACTCCCACTCCCACTCCCACTCCCCCTCCAGGACCCTGATTCTTCCCCTCCCTACTCATGCCGGACAACCCCATTCCCTGCCGGAACCTACACTCCGGTTGTCTCCAACTGCCTCCCCCAGATCCTCCACTCCCCGGACACGGCGAAAACCCCACAGCCCTCCCTGACCATCCATTCACCTGCGGGACTCCGGCTCATGCCGAACCCTCTCAATCGTCCTCCCTGACCAACCAGCAGCTTCCCCTGGTGGACCCCAGCACAGCCTCCTCAGCTGCACTCTCCCCTCTCTTTCTTTCTTCCCTCCCTCACTCACTCACCGTTTGGATTCCGATTCTCCTATAATTTGGAGTTCCCGCCCAAACAACATCAAAATAACGGTCACCGGAAACGGAACTGCATCATCGCCCGTCCGCAGCAACGGCTTCTTGCGACCTCCCGTCACCGTCAGTTACGCACCACTGTCCCCGGGGGGAGGGGAATCACTGTCCCCGGGGGGAGGGGAATCACTGTCGGTGAGGGAGGGGGGAGAATGGGGATCACTGTCCCCGGGGGAGGAGGGGGATCACTGTCGGTGAGGGAGGGGAGAAGGGGGATCACTGTTCCGGGGGAGAAGGGGGATCACTGTCGGTGAGGGAGGGGGAGAAGGTGGATCACTGTCCCTGGGTGAGGAGGGGGATCACTATCGGTGAGGGAGGGGGAGAAGGGGGATCACTGTCAGTGAGGGAGGGGGAGAAGGGGAAATCACTGTCGGTGAGGGAGGGGAGATGGTGGTTCACCGTCGGTGAGGGAGGGGAGATGGGGGATCACTCTCGGTGAGGGAGGGGAGCAGGTGGTTCACCGTCAGTGAGGGAGGGGGAGAAGGGGGGATCACTGTCGGTGAGAGAGGGGAAAATGGGGATCACTGTTGGTGAGGGAGGGGAAAATGGGGATCACTGTTGGTGAGGGAGGGGAGAAGGTGATTCACCGTCGGTGAGGGAGGGGAGATTTCTGTCGGTGAGGGAGGGGAGAAGGGGGGTGGGGGATCACTGTCCATGAGGGGAGGGGGAGAAGTGGGGATCACTGTCAGTGAGGGAGGGGGAGACGGGGGACCACTGTCGGTGAGGGAGGGGGAGAAGGGGGATCACTGTCGGTGAGGGAGGGGGAGAAGGTGGTTCACTGTCCCTGGGGGGAGGGGGATCACTGTACATGAGGGGAGGGGGAGAAGGGGGGATCACTGTCGGTTAGGGAGGGGAGAAGGGGGATCACTGTCCATGAGGGGAGGGGGAGAAGTGGGGATCACTGTCAGTGAGGGAGGGGGAGACGGGGGATCACTGTCGGTGAGGGAGGGGGAGAAGGGGGATCACAGTCCCTGGGGGAGGAGGGGGATCACTATCGGTGAGGGAGGGGGAGAAGGTGGTTCACTCGGTGAGGAAGGGGGAGAAGGTGGTTCACTGTCGATGAGGGAGGGGAGAAGGACGATCACTGTCGGTGAGGGAGGGGGAGAAGGGGGATCACTGTCGGTGAGGGAGGGGAGAAGGGGGTTCACTGTCGGTAGGGAGGGGAGAAGGGGGATCACTGTTGGTGAGTGAGGGGAGAAGGGGGTTCACTGTCGGTGAGGGAGGGGGAGACGGGGTATCACTGTCCCCGGGGGAGGAGGGGGATCACTATCGGTGAGGGAGGGGGAGAAGGTGGTTCACTGTCGGTGAGGGAGGGGGAGAAGGGGGTTCACTGTCGGTGAGGGAGGGGGAGAAGGGGATCACTGTCGGTGAGGGAGGGGGAGAAGGGGGATCACTGTCCATGAGGGGAGGGGGAGAAGGGGAAATCACTGTCGGTGAGGGAGGGGGAGAAGGGGGAATCACTGTCGGTGAGGGAGGGGGAGAAGGGGGATCACTGTCGGTGAGGGAGGGGGAGAAGGGGGATCACTGTCGGTGAGGGAGGGGGAGAAGGGGGATCACTGTCGGTGAGGGAGGGGGAGAAGGGGGATCACTGTCGGTGAGGGAGGGGGAGAAGGGGGATCACTGTCGGTGAGGGAGGGGCAGAAGGGGGATCACTGTCCCCGGAGAAGGAGGGAGATCACTAAAAGTGAGGGAGGGGGAGAAGGGGGTTCACTGTCGGTGAGGGAGGGGGAGAAGGGGGTTAACTGTCAATGAGGGAGGGGAGAAGGGGGATCACTGTTGGTGAGGGAGGGGAGAAGGGCGTTCACTGTCGGTGAGGGAGGGGGAGAAGGGGGATCACTGTCCCCGGGGGAGGAGGGGGATCAGTGTCGGTGAGGGCGGGGAGAAGGGGGATCAGTGTCGGTGAGGGAGAGGAGAAGGGGGTTCACTCTCGGTGAGGGAGGGGGAGAAGGGAGATCACTGTCACCGGGGGAGGAGGGGGATCACTGTCGGTGAGGGAGGGG
The DNA here is from genome assembly GCF_037043375.1 of Chiloscyllium plagiosum. Taxonomy (NCBI): domain Eukaryota; kingdom Metazoa; phylum Chordata; class Chondrichthyes; order Orectolobiformes; family Hemiscylliidae; genus Chiloscyllium; species Chiloscyllium plagiosum. The sequence continues at coordinate 46,363,171 of NW_028270166.1, read as the reverse complement.
AGAAGGGGGATCAGTGTCGGTGAGGGTGGGGAGAAGGGGGTTCACTCTCAGTGAGGGAGTGGGAGAAGGGGGATCACTGTCCCCGGGGGAGGAGGGGGATCACTGTCGATGAGGGAGGGGAGAAGGGGGTTCACTGTATGTGAGGGAGGGGAGAAGGTGGTTCACTGTCGGTGAGGGAGGGGGAGAAGGGGGATCACTGTCGGTGAGGGAGGGGGAGAATGGGGATCACTGTAGGTGAGGGAGGGGGAGAAGGGGGTTCACTGTCGGTGAGGGAAGGGGAGAAGGGGGATCACTGTCGGTGAGGGAGGGGGAGAATGGGGATCCCTGTCCCCGGGGGAGGAGGGGGATCACTGTTCCCGGGGGAGGAGGGGTATCACTGTCGGTGAGGGAAGGGAGAAGGTGGTTCACTGTCGGTGAGGAAGGGGAGAAGGTGGTTCACTGTCGGTGAGGGAGAGGGAGAAGGGGCTTCACTGTCGGTGAGGGAGGGGAGAAGGGGGATCACTGTCGGTGAGGGAAGGGGAGAAGGGGGATCACTGTCCCCGGGGGTGGAGGGGGATCACTATCGGTGAGGGAGGGGAAGAAGGGGGTTCACTGTCGGTGAGGGAGGGGGAGAAGGTGGATCACTATCGGTGAGGGAGGGGGAGAAGGTGGTTCACTGTCGGTGAGGGAGGGGGAGAAGGTGGATCACTGTCGGTGAGGGAGGGGGAGACGGGGGATCACTGTCGGTGAGAAGAGGAGGGGATCACTGTCGGTGAGGGAGGGGGAGAAGGGGATTCTCTGTCGGTGAGGGACGGGGAGAAGGGGGTTCACTGTTGGTGAGGGGAATCTTTGTTGGAGGGGAGGGGGTGTTGATGAATCACTATCGGAGGAGAGTCACTGTCTTCTTTTTGGGGGGGCACACGTACTGACACTGGGGGATATGCAGTGTTATTGGAGAGGGGTTCACTGACACTGGATGAATTCACTGTCCCTGAGATTGTCACTTTATTTGGGGTTCACTCACTGACACTTGGGCCCAATGCTATTGGTGGGAGGGCTTACTGACATGGGGGACTCGGTGACATGGGACTCACTGTCATCGGGGGGATTCTCACTCACAGGGTGAGGTCTCACTGACAATTGGGGTTATCAATCACAGTGGACTCACTGATACTGGAGGTGGGACACCGGCAATTGAGGGGTGCTCAGTGATACTAGGGTATATCACTCACTGGGGAGAGGGGGGCTCAATGACATGCTCCATGCCCCATTCCTCTTAGCTTGGCTGGCACTGGAAAATCCCTGCTTCAAGAAGTAGAACTGGTCATGCACTTCATGAAAACTGTTTGTATCAGGTGTGTTTAAAAAGGAAAGATAAGGATATTCCTGTAAATACATCCAGGGAAGTTATTTGGGTGGAACTGAGAAATAAGAAAGGGGTGATCACCATATTGGGATTGTATTATAGACCCCCTAATAGTCAGCAGGAAATTGAGAAACAAATTTGAAAGGAGATTTCAGTTATCTGTAAGAATAATAGTATGCTTATGGTAGTGGTTTTAACTTTCCAAACATAGACTGGGACTGCCAGTGTTCAGGGTTTAGATGGAGAGGAATTTGTTAAGTGTGTACAAGAAAATTTTCTGATTCAGTATGTGGATGTACCTACTAGAGAAGGTGCAAAACTGGACCTACTCTTGGGAAATTAGCAGGGCAGGTGACTGAGATGTCAGTGGAGGAGCACTTTGGGGTTGACGACCATAATTCTATTAGTTTTAAAATAGTGATGGAAAAGGGTAGACCAGATTTAAAAGTTGAAGTTCTAAATTGGAGGAAGGGACATTTCGATGGTATAAGGCAAGAACTTTCAAAAGCTGACTGGGAGCAGATTTTCGCAGGTAAAGCAACATTTGGAAAATAGGAAGGCTTCAGAATTGAGATAACAAAAGTCCAGAGACAGTTCTACCCGTTAGGGTGAAAGAAAAGGCTGGTACGTGTAGGGAATGCTGGATGATGAGAGAAATTGAGGGTTTGGTTAAGAACAAGAAGGAAGCATATGTCAGGTATAAACAGGATAGATCGAATGAATCCTTAGAAGAGTATAAAGGCAGTAGGAGTATACTTAGGAGGGCAAATAGGGTTAAGGAGAATCCAAAGGGTTTTTACAAATACATTAAAGACAAAGGGATAACGAGGGAGAGAATAAGGCTCCTCAAAGATCAGCAAGGCGGCCTTTGTGTGGAGTGAGATTTGCATCAGTGTATATTGTGGAGAATGACATGGAAGATAGAGAATATAGAGAAATAGATGGAGACACCTTGAAAAATGTCCATATTACAGAGGAGGATGTGCTAGATGTCTTGAAACACATAAAGGGGATAAATCCCCAGGACCTGATCAGGTGTACCCTAGAACTCTGTGGGAAGCTAGGGAGGTGATTGTTGGGCCTTTTGCTGAAATCCAGGATTTTGACCCAGCGACCGAAGGGATGCTGATATACTTCCAAGTCAGGATGCTGAGTGGCTTGGAGGGGAACTTGAAGGTGGTGGTATTCCCATATATCTGCTGCTCTTGTCCTTTTAGATGGAAGTGGTCATTTGTTTGAAAGGTGCTGTCTGAGGATCTTTGGGGAATTTCTGCAGTACATATTGTAGATAGTACACACTGCTGCTCGTGAGCATTGCCGATGGAGGGAGTGAATGCCTGTGGATGCAGTGCCAATCAAGCGGGCTGCTTTGTCCTGGATGGTGTCAAGCTTCTTGAGTGTTGTTGGGGGCTCCATCATCCAGGCAAGTGGGGAAAATTCCATCCAACTCCTGACTTGTGGCTTCTTGATGGTGGAGTCAGAAAGTGAGTACTTGCCACAGTATTCCTAGCCTCTGACCTGCTCTTGTTTACATGATTAAATTAGTCAGCTCATTCTAACTTTTATCAGTAAGACAATCCTTCACAACACTGACACCCTTGAATTGTTGAAGACATTTAGACTAGTTCCTTACCAAATCAGTATCTATTTTGACTAAGAAAATAAATGAAAGCTGAATTATACAATTCAGTCGGTTGAGCCCACTCTGAAATTCAATTAAATCATACTTGATTTTTTACTTCAACACCATTTTCCTTCACTAACCCTAAATCCTTGATGTCTTTCATGTGTAGAAATCTATCAGTTTCAGTCTTGAACATACTCAATCTCCATATCCTGAAGAGGGTACCATCCCCAGCCATTGGAAACGTCCTTCCTGCCTTTACTCTGTAAGAATTGTTTATTTGAATGAGATTACTTCTGATCAGACCATTAAACTTTTTTATTCATTTATCGGATGAGGGATTTGCTGGCTAGGCCAGCATTTATTGCCCATCCCTAATTGCCATTAAAAGTCAACCACATTGATATGGGTCTGCAATCACATCTAGGACAGACCAGATAATATTGGGAATTTTCTCCCCTAAAGGACATTGGTGAATGAGATGGGTCTTTTTCTGACAAGCGACAATAGATTAATGGTTATCATTAAACTTGTAATTCCAGATTTCTTTAAAATTTAAATCTCACCATCTGCCATGGTGGGATTCAAACTTAGGTTCCTAGAACAGTACCTGGGTTTCTGGATTAATGGTCCAACGATATTACCACTAAGCCATTGTCCCCTATTATTGGAGAAGAATTAGGTAATTTGGCGCATTGAGTCATAGAGGTCCACAGTGTGGAAACTTGCCCATGCTGCCCAGTTTTCACAATTTAAACTAGTCTGTTTTGCCTGCATTTTGTCCTTGTCCCTCATGCCTCTCCCATCCGTGTACCTGTTCAAATATTTCTTCAGTGACACAATTGTATTTGCTTCCTCCGCTACCTCTGACAGCCTGTTCCAGACACTCACCACCCTCTGTGTGAACAAATTGCCTCTCTCGACTCTTTTGTATCTCTCCCCTCTCACTTTAAATCTATGCCCTCTAGTTTTAGACACCCCTACCATAGGGAAAAGCTATCCACTATCTACTTTATCTCTGCCTCTCGTGATTTTATATACCCCTATAAAGTCACCTCTCGGTCTCCTGTGTTCCAGGGAAAGAGTCCCTGTCTATCCAACCTCTCCTTACAAAACAAACCTTCCAGTGCAGGTTACATCCTTGTAAATCTTTTCTGCACTCTTTCTAATTTATATCCTTTCTATAATAGGGCAACCAGAATTGCACTCAGTACTCCAAATGTGGCCTCACTAATATCTTGTACAACTGCAAACAAGGTGTCCCATCTCCTCTATATGGTACTCTGACACCTTTACTCAAATTGTCCAGTAACAAAGGACTTCCTAAATGCTTGCTACACATGTACACCAACATTCAGTGATTCATGAACAAGGACAAAGTTCATTTGAAGATCAACACTTCTCAATCTGTCCCCATTTAAGAAATACCTGTTTTTCTATTTTTATTACAAAAGCTGATAACCTCACATTTCTCCACTTTGTGTTCTATTTGGCAATTTGTTTTTCACTTACTTAGTAGTTCCAATTTCTCTGGAAATATCTTTGCCTCCTCCGCATAACTCACAGTCTACTTTGTTGTGCCTCACTGCAAACAGAAATAAAGTGCGTAGATTCTTATAGGGGTCTAAGTGACGTGGGCTATGGCAAGATGTGTGGCAGAATTGGGCAAGAAGTCCTGCGAGGCCAACTTTGATGTAAGAGCAAGTGAGGAAAGGTGTTGCAGGCAATAGAGTTGTAGAACATGAGTCTTGATGGGAAGAGGGTACAATAACATAGAGTGAGTGTGAGGCATTGGAGAGAAAATGGTGGTACTTACCTGGTGAAGTGGAGAAGGTCATTGATTGCTATGTATTCTTCCAGATGGTTAGGACTATTTTAAGCTGGGTGGCAACTTCAGATCAGGCCAGCATGTGATGTGACCTCCACAAAATCTAAAAATGCCAATTCAACCAGTCCCTCCTTATGTATTTTGCCAATTTACTCCTTAGAAAAACTCCAACAGGTATATTCAACATGTCTTTCCTTTCATAAATTCATGTTGATCTTACCCAATCCTACAATTATTTTCTTGGTGTTCTGTTATCATATCTTTTATTATCAAATCATGTGTTTTCCTATGACTGATGTCAGACTAATAGATTTGTAATTCCTAGCTTTCTCTCTTCCTACTTTCTTAATTAATTTGCCTTTTTCAATGAACAATACTTCATCAAAATAGCATATTCTCTTCTTAGCTCTCAATGTACAGCTCTAAAAAAAATCTTGCATTAATTCCAAGAATTGTCCTCCATAACAATAGCACAAATTAAGTTTGCCAGTATATATGATCATTGACATCCCCCATGATTATTGTATTACCCTTGTTATACACACAGTTTAATAGTATGATTTACATTATTTGTTTTGTGGCCAATAAGTAACTTCCAGAAATGTTTTCTACCCCTTACAGCTTCTTAGTTCTACCAAAACTATGTATTTAGAACTGAGATCATTGCTCATGACAGCACTAACATCTTTTTAATTAACAAAGCTAGCCAACCATCTATTCCCAGCGTCCTGTCCTTCTGAAATGTCACATAACATTGGATATTCAGGTCCCAGCTTTGGTTTCCTTGTCACCATGACTCTGTATTGCTTATCAAGTCATACATATGAATTTTTATTTGTAACAATACTATGGCTTTAAAAGGTTATCTTGTCCTGCATTTTTAAAAAGATAGTTTTAAGACAGAGGTGACAAGATGTCTATTGAAAGGTTCCGGCTTAAAACGTTGGCTCCACTTCTCCTCTGATGCTGCTCCACGTGCAGTGCTTTTTCCAACTCAACTCTCTATTGACTCTGACTTCCAGCATCTGCAGTTGGCAGTATCTCAGAGTTGCATGTAAGACAATCTGTTTTTCTGAATTTGCCTTTTCCCAAGGGTGTGTTTGTGGGATGTTACTATCCTGAAAAAGTTAATTAGTAACAGTTACTGTATGTTTCATTGTGTTAATCATTTCAATAGAGTTACAACTAAGTTAATTCTTTTTTTGTTTTGTTGTGTATTTTAACTAAAGTGTATGAATAAATTGCATTTTGCTTAACATCAAGTAGTTTGGCCAATTGAATTGCATTGGGAATGCAACACCTTACATTTATCTATAAAATAAGAAAGAGTTAGGGTCTAGGCTACCTTCTTAATATATTTTTGAGGAAGTCTGGTCTGGTCCATAACAAACTGGGGGCTCTTGTCAGGATCAAAATCTCTAAGTCCAGGTCATGTTTAGGATTATTGGACTCGGAGGAAGCAAGTGGTAAGTGTTGGAGTCTTTTATTTCGGATATTGAATTTGGTTGGTGTAAACAAGGTGTGCTTTGTGTAGTAATGGCTCTTTCAGTCACTAAGAGTTTCCTGAGGGTGGAAGAAGTCACTTTAGGAGTTTTATAGACAATAAGCAAGTCAAAGACTTTCTGAATTGGCAAAAAAGCTGGAGTTGGGATTGTCTGTGTCTGCAAGGAAAGGGGAGATAGTTGTGGCAATCACGCAGCATTTACAATTGTCTGGAATTCCATCTGAATTTTTGGTAATGGCTAAAATTCAATTGAAAATGAAGCAGTTTGAACATGAAAAGGCAATGAAACAATTTGAATTACAATTAAAAACAGAGGAAAAAGAAGAGAAGAGGAAGGCCTTAACAGAGGAAAGGGAAAAAGAGAGAGTTTTTGAAAGGGAAAAAGAGAGAGTTTTTGAACTTCAGAGGTTGGAACTGAGAACTCGACTTAAAATGGTGGAGGTGGAGACAAAAAGTAAGAGTAGTGTTGAGGACAGTGATGGAGAACAATCCCATCATAGCCAAAGGCCGAGTGGGGACCTGTTTAAATATGGCCAAAGTAAGGACTGCAGATGCTGGAAATTAGAGTCGAGAGTGTGGTGCTGGAAAAGCACAGCAGGTCAAGAAGCATCTGAGGAGCAGGAAAACGTTGATTTTCCTGCTCCTCGGATGCTGCCTGACCTGCTATGCTTTTCCAGCACCACATTCTTGACCTATTTAAATATGTTCAAGCATTGCCTAAGTTCGACAAGAAGGATGTAGAAGCCTTTTTCATTTCATTTGAGAATGTAGCGAAACAACTGAAATGGCCAGTGACCATGTAGGTATTGTTGATCCAAACAAAGTTGGTAGGTAGAGCTGGTGAAGTATTTGAATCACGATCAAGGTTTCTAAAGAGTATGAAGAGGTGAAAAACGCCATCTTAAGTCTAGATGAGTTAGTATCAGAAGCCTACAGTCAACGTTTTAGGATTCTAAGGAAGGATCCTGGTCATACATACATTGAGTTGGAAAGGGTCAGTGGATTGAAAATAAATCAAACGTGATGCATTTTTGGATTCTATTGGAGGAACCACAGGAGATGGATGAGGTTCTCAGTGAATATTTTTCCTTTGTTTACCATGGAGAAAGACATGAAGACTTGGAAACTTAGGGAAGTTAGTGGTTATATCTTGGGGACAGTCCATATCACAGTAGAGAAGGTGTTGGTTGTATTAGAATGTATGAAGGTAGATAAATCTTCTGGTCCTGACCAGATATATCCAAGAATACTGCAAGAGGCTACAGAAGAAATTGCGGGGGCCCTGGCTGATATTTTTGCATCATCATTAGCCACAGAGGAGGTCCCGGAAGACTGGAGGGTAGCGAATGTTGTGCCCTTATTCAAAAATGGCTGCAAAGAAAAGCCTGGGGACTATAGACCAGTAAGCCTATCATTTGTGGTGGAAAAGTTACTTGAGAAGATGCTGAGGAATAAGATAGACATGTATTTGGAAAGACAGCGTTTGATTAGGAATAGTCAGCATGGCCTTGTGAGTGGGAGACCATGCCTCAAAACTTTGTTACAGTTCTTTGATGAAGTGACCAGAAAGTTTATCAAGGGCAGGACGGTAGACATGGTTTATATGGATTTCAGTAAGGCCTTTGATGAGGTTCATCATGGTAGGTTGCCCAGGAAGGTTGCATGGAATCCCAGGGGGGAGGGTTGTGGGGGGTGGTGCTGGCAAATCGGATGCAATATTGGCTTGATGGTAGGAGGCAGAGGGTAATAGTGGAAGGATGCTTGTCGAACTGGAGGCCTGTGATGAGTGGAGTGTCTCAGCGATTGGTGCTGGGCCCATTATTGTTTGTTATCTATATCACTGATTTGGATTAGATTGTACAAGGCTTGATTAGTAAGTTTGCAGATGACACTAAAATAGGTGATATCCTGGCTAGTGAGGAAGGTTATCAGAAATTGCCTGGGGAAAGGGGCCGAGAAATGGCGAATGGAGTTTAATATAGATAAAGTGTGAGGTCTTGCATTTTGGAAAGTCAAATCAAGGTAGGAGTTTCATGGTGAATGGCAGGGCTTTAAGGACTGTAGTGGAACAGAGAGATCTTGGAGTTCAGGTTCACAGTTCTCTGAAAGTGGAGTCACAGGTAAACAGGGCAGTGAAGAAGGCTTTTGGCACACTGGCCTTCATCAGGCAGGGCATTGAGTATGGAAGTTGCGAAGTTATGTTGCAGTTATAAAGGACATTGGTGAGGTCGCACTTGGAGTATTATGTTCAGTTTTGGTCACCTTGTTATAGGAAGGATGTTATTAAACTGGAAAGAGTGCAGAAGAAATTTACAAGGATGTTGCCTGGACTGAATGGTCTAAGTTATAGGGAGAGGTTGGACAAACTAAGACTTGTTTCTTGAGAGCGTAGGAGAATGATGGGGGATCTTATAGAGGTGTGTAAGATCATGAGAGGCATGGATAGGATGAATGCACTCAGTCTTTTTCTCAGGGTTGGGGAATTGAGGACTAAAGGGAATCAGTTTAAGATTAGGGGAAAGAATAAAAGGGAACCTGAGGGGCAACTTTTTTATGCAGAGGGTGGTATGCATATGGAATGAGCTGTCATCGGAAGTGGTTGAGGTGGATACATTAACAACATTTAAAAGACATTTGGACAAATTCATGGGTAGCAAAGGATTAGAAGGATATGGGCCAGACATTTTGGTCAGCATGGACTAATTTGAGCCGAAGGACTTGTCTCTGTGCTGTAGAACTCTATGACTCTATGAATTCAAAAATTTACTTCCTGAATAGTGAAAACTTGTGTGGAAGAGGAGAGAGTTAAGATTATCAGTGGAAATGGCAGATGATTATGCATTGATTCATAAATCAAAGTTTGGCTTCTGACATCAATTTCAATCTGTGAGGGATAGAATTTTGGGAAAGGGAAAGGTGGTAAGGGAAAAGGAGATCTCATTGAAGATAGTTCACCACAGGGATAAAGGAAACACATGAGGGGGAAAGAGAAGTAAAAAATGCTCAGGTGCTTTCAAAAAGGTAGGCCATAGGAAGTGTTGGTGATTTAGAAAAAGTGCTGGGAAGAAGGATGTGGGAAAATGGGATAAGCCAGTGAGTTTTGTTGAAGTGGTAAAGAAAAGCAAAGTGGAAGCAAAAAACCTGCAACAGAGCATACAACCTGGTCTGGGGTTGGTTGAGAAGAAAGTACCAGGTCCATAACAATTTGAACTGGCAATTCATTATTTTATTACAAATGATAGGTGCATTCAGATACAAAGCCACTAATTTTTATTTTACAGTTTTTATAAGCACTGGCTTTATCTGCAAGCACACTCTAAGTTTGCAATCATTGTCCACTCTGTATTGATTATTATTTTATTTATTGCTACTCTGATATAGAGCCATGTTATTTTCCTCTAATTTACTCAAACTTCCCCTACATGAAGTAATAAGAGATGTTAGCCAAAAACTATTTTTTGAAAAGACCTTGCAGACCATGTATAGAGTCATAGAGATATGTTGAACTTTTGAAAAAAGAACCTTTGTACACTGGGAAAACAGCAACTGTATTGCAAGGAGCTCAGGTAGAGTGAATCAGTTGGGAGAACTTCCAAGAGAGATCACATGACCCAGTTTGCAGCTGAAAGACAATTATTAAATTTTGAATGCAGAGAGAATTTAAGATTTTTTGAGAAGCATCCATCTATTTCTTTCTCTCTCTTCTCTCTCATCTCAACAAAGTATGTGAGCTGAAAACTTATTAGAAGTCATATTTTCCACTCATAGAAGATTCCAGAACAGGAATCATTGAAATCTACCCCATCATCTCCAGCACAGGGTATTCAGCTGGCTACAACTATTCCAGGAAAACATCCCAGTGCCACCAGCTTGTGTGTGCAGCATAACTTTGGAATCAGAATGTCACACATGACATCTTTTTTTCATGAGTGTGACCATAACCAACATACTTTCAAATTAATACTGCAGTTTCAATTTTTTGTTTCACCTCAGACTTGTGTATGTGTTTTTTATTGAATAAAAGGGTAGATATATATTTGCTTAATCCAAATGGTTTGTCAATAATCTTTGCATGTTTGATTTGGTGATAGATCAGTTGTTTGTTATTGATCATAGAAATGTGCCTGACTTGTTCTTAACATTGAACCTGACACACTTTGCTTTTCCAGCAACACATTTTCAGCTCTGATCTCCAGCATCTGCAGTCCTCACTTTCTTCCACACTCTGAGACCACATCAGCAGATCTTTGTAATCGGGAAAAAGGGATTAGGGAAGCAAAACTCCAACACCACCCTTCTCCTGACCAAATGCCGCAAACACAATCTCCTTATCACCAATATACTGTTCCATCAAAGGGACAAATACAAGACAATGTGGTGCTCCAAACGCTGGCACCTCCTTGACTATGTCATTGTCAGAGCGACGGATTGGAACGATGTTAAAATCACCCGCATCATGACAGAAGCTGACAACTGCTGGACAGACCATCACCTGATCCAAGCCAAGATCAACATAAATATAGCCCTACTGCAATGGAAACAGCAGAAGCAGTGCTACAAAACTTTCAACATTCAGACAATCAAAGACCTGGAAAAATATCCTCATACAACCATCTCTTCTCCACAAATCTACTGACCCTTAGTGACAATGAGTTGCAGGATCCCAACAGCCTCTGTTCTGCCCTCAAGACTGCCTTCATCAACGCCTGCAAAACTTTAGTCGGTCACTCAACCAGGAAACACCAAGACTGGTTTGATGAGAATGATCAGGAGATCCAAGAACTGATAAACTGGAAGTGCATGGCATTTCTGAGTGTAAACTAACAGCCACAGTCAGAAGAGAGAAGGTAGGCCCACAGGAGACTGAAGGCCGGGATCCATTAACAAACCCACAACAGGTAGTGAGTTGAAAAAGCACTAGAGATTCAACGAATGGCTGACAGCCATGATATGCAGGGTTTCTTCTGTGCTGTCAAGACCACTTACGGACCAAACACCTAAGGCTCCACCTCATTGCTGGCCAATTTTATACACTTAATGGTAAGGTCCTAGGGAGTGTTGCTGAATAAAGAGACCTTGGAGTGCAGGTTCATAGCTCCATGAAAGTGGAGTCGCAGGTAGATAGGATAGTGAAGGCGGCGTTTGGTATGCTTTCCTTTCTTGGTCAGAGTATTGATTACAGGAGTTGGGAGGTCATGTTGTGGCTGTACAGGACATTGGTTAGGCCACTGTTGGAATATTGCGTGCAATTCTGGTCTCCTTCCTATCGGAAAGATGTTGTGAAACTTGAAAGGGTTCAGAAAAGATTTACAAGGATGTTGCCAAGGTTGGAGGATCTGAGCTACAGGGAAGGCTGAACAGACTGGGGCTGTTTTCCCTGGAGGGTCGGAGGCTGAGGGGTGACCTTATAGAGGTTTACAAAATTATGAGGGGCATGGATAGGATAAATAGACAAAGTCTTTTCCCTGGGGTCAGGGAGTCCAGAACTAGAAGGCATAGGTTTAGGGTGAGAGGGGAAAGATATAAAAGAGACCTAAAGGGCAACTTTTCACGCAGAGGAATGAGCTGCCAGAGGATGTGGTGGAGGCTGGTACAATTGCAACATTTAAGAGGTGTTTGGATGGGTATGTGAATAGGAAGGGTTTGGAGGGATATGGTCCGGGCGCTGGCAGGTGGGACTAGATTGGGTTGGGATATCTGGTCAGCGTGGATGGGTTGGACCGAAGGGTCTGTTTCCATGCTGTACATCTCAATGACTCTATGACAAAGAAGCCATCAAACAATACTGCAGGGAGTACTTCAGAGACTTCCTCAACCAGAGTTCTGGCCAACCCGAGTGTCCTTGAACACATCCAACAGCATGCTAGATGCCACAAGCTCAGCAACACCCGGCCCTGTGTGAATTAGAGAAGGCTGTCTGCCAGCTTAAGAACAACAATCCTGCTGGAACAGATGGTAGCTTCGCTAAGGCATTGAAGTGTAGAGGAAAAGGGCTCCTGCTGCAGCTACACGCCCTCATGTGCCTTATCTGGAAGGAGAGCATTCTTGGAGAGCTCCACGTGAGGCACAATAATGAGCACTTCCAAAAAAGGGAATAAGTCCGACTACAGGGGAGTGGAGTGGAGCAAACTTGCAGAACCAGGAGGAAATTATTCAACCTCTGCCACCACCAAACCGAAACCAACATCACCCCAACCAGTGTCATTGGGTTCCTTCCAATTCCCAACACGAATACTATATCATCAGAGGATACATGGTAATGAGCAGAAGGTTTCCTTGTCCATGTTTGACCTGATGTGATGAAATTTCATGGGCTCTGGTGTCAATGTTGAGGGCTGTCAGGTCACCTCACTCCCAACTGCACATCGGTTGCCCTTTAGGTCCTTTTACATCTTTCCCTTCTCATCCTAAATTTATGCTCTCTTGTTCTGGACTCCCCCACCCCAGGGAAAAGACCTTGTCCTATCCATGCCCCTCATGATTTTATAAATCTCTAAAAGGTCACCCCTCAGCCTCCAACACTCCAGGGAAAACAGCCCCAGCTTACTTAGATTTAGATTACTTACAGTGTGGAAACAGACCCTTCGGCCCAACAAGTCCACACCGACCCACAGAAGCGCAACCCACCCACACCCCTACACTTACCCCTTCGCCTAACACTACGGGCAATTTAGCACAGCCAAATCACCTAATCTGCACATTTTTGGACTGTGGGAGGAAACCGGAGCACCTGGAGGTAACCCACGCAGACAGGGGGAAGAATGTGCAAACTCCACACAGTCACCTGAGGCGGGAATTGAACCCGGGTCTCTGGCACTGTGAGGCAGCAGTGCTAACCACTGTGCCGCCCACTGATTCAGCTTATTCAGCCTCTCCCCATAGCTCAAATCCTCCAACCTTGGCAACATCCTTATCAATCTTTTCTGAACCCTTTCAAGTTTCAGAACATCCTTTCAGTAGGAAGGAGACCAGAATTGCACACACTATTCCAAAAGTGGCCTAACCAATGTCCTGTACAGCTGCAACATGACCTCCCAACTCCGATATTCAATGCTCGACCAATAAAGGAAAGCATACCAAACGCCTTCTTCACTATCCTATCTACCTGCGACTCCACTTTCAAGGAACTATGAACCTGCATTCCAACGCCTCTTTGTTCAGCAGCACTCCCCGGGACCTTACCATTAAGTGTATAAGTCCTGCTCTGATTTGCCTTACCAAAATGCAGCATCTCGCATTTATCTGAATTAAACTCCATCTGGCACTCCTCAGTCCATTGGACCAAGATCCCGTTGTACTCTGAGGTGACCTTCTTTACGGTTCACTGCACCTCCAATTTTGGTTTATATAAATGACATAAAACAGTGGACCCAGCATCGATCCTTGTGGCATACCACTGGACACAGGCTTCCAGTCTGAAAAACCACCCTCTATCTTCTACCTTTGAGCCAGTTTTGTATCTCAGTGGCTAGTTCACCCTGTATTCCATGCGATCTAATCTTGCTAACCAGTCTTCCATGGGGAACCTTGTCAAATGCCTTACTGAAGTCCATATAGATCATGTCTACAGCTCTGCCCTCATCAATTCTTCTTGTTACTTTTTCAAAAAACTCAATCAAGTTTGTGAGACATGATTTCCCACGCACAAAGCCATGCTGACTATCCCTAATCAGTCTTTGCCTTTCCAAATACATGTAAATCCTGCCCCTCAGGATTCCCTCCAATAACATGCCCACCACCAATGTCAGGCTCACTGGTCTATAGTTCGCTGGCTTTTCCTTACCACCTTTCTTAAATAGTGGTACCACGTTAGCCAACCTCTAGTCTTCCGGCACCTCACCTGTGACAATTGATGATACAAATATCTCAGCAATGGGCCCAGCAATCACTTCCCTGGCTTCTCACAGAGTTCTAGGGTACACCTGATCAGGTCCTGGGGACTTATCCACTTTTATGGATTTCAAGACATCCAGCACCTCCTCCTCTGTAATATGGACATTTTTAAAGATGTCACCATCTATTTCCCCACATTCTATATCTTCCATGTCGTTCTCCACAGTAAACACTGATGCAAAATACTTATTTAGTATCTTCCCCCATCTCCTGCAGCTCTACACATAAACTGCTTTGCTTATCTTTGAGGGGCCCTACTCTCTCCGTAGTTACCCTTTTGTCCTTAATGTATTTATAAAATCCCTTTGGATTCACCTTAACCCTATTTGCCAAAGCTATCTCATGTCCTCTTTTTGCCCTCCTGCTTTCCCTTTTAAGTATACTTCTACTGCCTTTATACTTTTCTAAGGATTCACTCAATCTATCCTGTCTATACCTGACATATACGTCCTTCTTTTCTTAACCAAACCCTGAATTTCTCTCATCATGCAGCTTTCCCTACACCTAGCAACATTTCCTTTCACCCTAACAGGAACATACTGAATCTGGACTCTTGGTATCTCATTTTGAAAACTTCCCATTTACCAGCTGTCATTTTACCTGCGAACATCTGCCTCCAGTTAGCTTTTGAATGTTCTTGCCTAATACTGTCAAAATTAGCCTTCCTCCAATTTAGAACTTCAATATTTAGACCTAGTCTATCTTTTTCCATCACTAATAGAATTATGGTCACTGGCCCCAAAGTGCTCCCCCACTGACACCTCAGTGACCTGCCCTGTCTTATTTCCAAGAGTAGATCGAGTTTTGCACCTTCTCCAGTAGGTACATCCACTTGGAGGTCGCCACTAATGATGTTATCTAGCCAGGTAATGAAACTTCTGGATATCACACCTACAGCTCAGCGAGCAAACCTACACCCTAAACCTCAACCTGAGCTACAAACCTTCACAAACCTTGCGAAAAGGTACATCCACATACTGAATCAGAAATTTTTTTTGTACACAATTAACAAATTCCTCTCCATCTAAACACTGTGGAGATCCAAGTCTATGTTTGGAAAGTTAAAATCCCTTACCGTAACCACTCTATCATTCTCACCGATAACTGAAATCCCATTGACTATTAGAGGGTCTATAATACAATCCCAATAAGGTGATCATCCCTTTCTTATTTCTCAGTTCCACGGAAATAACTTCCCTGAATGTATTCCCAGGAATATCCTCCTTAAGTGTAGCTGTAATGCTATCCCTTATCAAAAATGCCACTCCCCCCCCCTCCTCTCTTACCCCCTTTCTATTCTTCCTATAGCATTTGTATCCTGGAATATTAAGCTGCCAGTCCTGTCCATCCCTGAGCCACATTTCTGTAATTGCTATGATATCCCAGTCCCATGTTGCTTACCATGCTCTGAGTTCATCTGCCTTCCCTGGTTATGATCAAATATAGGTAATTTGAGTGTGTTGGCAACAATAATATGAAACAATATGAAGGCTGGGTGTTTAAATATTTTGAACAGAGGATAATAGAATCTTATTAGGCAGGGGAATCAAAAGGGTATTGGGGTAGATAGAAATATGGAATTTGAAACACAGATCAGTTGCGACCTTATTAAATAGTGGAGCAGGATCAAAGGTCAAATGGCCTACTCCTGCTCCCTAAGTTGCTTGTTTATATGTACTATATGTTAACAGCTTGTTTGGATGCAACAATGGTTCCAGGTTCATAGAGTCAATGAGCTGAGTGACAATCTAAGAAGAACCTTTGCCAGAAATTTTCCTGCTGTTGAAAGAAGAGACATCTTATAATGATTGTCACAAATAGACTTTTTCACTTTAATAAGTCATAAGACCATAAGACATAGGAGCAAAAATTTGGCCATTCAATCCATCCTCTGCTCCACCATTCAATCATAGCTAATAAGTTTTTCAACCCCATTCTCTTGTTTTTTTCCCCTTGATAATCAAGAATCTCTCTACCTTAAATATACTCAATGACCTGGCCTCCACAGTCTACTGTGGCAGTGAATTCCATGAATTCACCACTCTCTGGCTGAAGAAGTTTCTCTTTATCTCCATTGTAGAAGGTCTTTCCTTTACTCTAAGGCTGTGCCCTCAAGTCGTAGTGTCTCCTACCAATGGAAACATCTTCCCAGCATCCAGGCCATTCAGTATTCTGAAGTTTCAATTAGATCCCCCCCTCATCATGTTCCTCGTATGTGAAGCTTTTTATTCCTGGGACCATTCTTGTGAATCTCCTCTGAACCCGCTCCAGGGCCACTATATCTTTCCTGTGATATGTGGCCCAAAGCTGCGCAAAATACTCTAAATGTGGTCTGACTAGAGCCATATACAGCCTCAGAAGTACATCCCTGCTTTTATATTCAAGTCCTCTCAAAATAAATGTCAATATTGCATTTGTATTCCTAACTATTGACTCAACCTGCAAGTTTACTTTGAGAGAATCTTGGACTAGAACTCCCAAGTTCTTTGCACTTTGCACTTCAGACTTCTGAATTTTCTCCCCCATTTAGAAAATAGCCCATGCTTCTATTCTTCTTCCTAAAGTGTATGACCTCACACTTTCCCATATTGTACCCCATCTGCCACTTCTTTGCCCATTCTCTTGACCTGTCCAAATCCTTCTGCAGCCTCTCCACCTTCTCAATACTTGGGAAATGGTTATGAAGCCAAGAAGCAGCCTTCAGGGAAATGAAAAAGGAGCTATTGATCCAAAGTAGTGTTGACATGCGATGCCTCCCCGTACAGTATCAGCATAGTGTTGGCTCACTGGTAGCTGAACAGAGAGGACCACCTGATAGCGTATGCTTCCAGACTTTGGCTGAAGGCGAATGCAAGTATGCCCAGATAGAGAAGGAAGGCTTGGTGGTTATCTTTGGTGTGAGGACGTTCCACCAGTACCTTTTGACAGGAATTTGTCATAGTAACAGATTACAAACCCCTGCTAGGGCTACTGATGTAAGACAAGGCAGTGCCGCCCATAGCTTCAGGAAGAATTCAGCATTGGGCCTTTATTCTCAGCGCTATCAGTTATAACACTGTCCAGGAAGCCAAATGGCTAATGAGGATGCCTTGAGCTGCCTCACACTGATAGATATTCCACTGGTGGTGCCTCCCCTCAAAGAGTCCGTATTGGTTTTAAACTTTCTGGACACCCTGCCAGTTACTGCTGACAATATCCAACTGCGGATACAAAAAGATCCTGTCCGAGCGAAACTGAAACAGCTGGTGGTAATGGGGAAAACAGAAGGGCCATTTTTGGACTTGGCAAGACCAGATCATCGTAGAGGGTTGCTTATTACTGTAGGAAGCAAGGGTGATTGAGCCGAATAAAAGTCAGATTCTGGCTGAACTCTACCAAAGTCATCCAGGGGTTTCCAAGATGAAGATGCTGGCAAGAAGTTATGTCTGGTGGCCAGGTTTGATTGCCAACATAGCTGTATTGGTGGGACAGTACCCAGAGTGCCAACAAAGACAGAAATTGCCACCAGCATTACCACCATATTCATTAGAATGGTAGGGTAATCCCTGGACTTGGTTGCCTGTCGACTATGCTAGTCCTTTCATGGGTTCAATGTTTCTGGTCATTGTGGACACCCATTCAAAGCGGTTGGATATGCATAAGATTCATTCAGCAAACTCAGGAATGACGATTAAGAAGCTACAAACATTGTTCATGACACATGGACTCCTGGAAGTACTGGTCACTGACAATGGGATATCTTTTTCAAGCAGGGAATTTGAATATTTCCTAAATTCCAAAGGCATTCGGCACATAGCTCCATACCATCCATCATCCAATGGTCTAACCGAAAGAGGCGGTCCAGACATTGGAGGCAGACTTAAAGAAGCATCCTATAGAGTCAAATGATACCAAACTGTCCCAGTTCCTGTTTGATTACAGGATCACCCCAAACGCAACAACAGGGATAGCTCCAGCAGAGTTACTAATGGGTAGAAGACTCCACATGAGGTTAAACCTAATACTTCCAGACCTGGGGAAGGAGTGTGAAAAGACAGCAGGAACGCCAATGCTGGTCAAATGCATCCCCTAAGTGAAAGAGATAGTTTAATTCAGGGGACGGAGTTTGGTGCCAGGACCATGAAAATGGCTCTGAATGGATACAAGTCGAGATTGATACGAGGTCAGGTCCCATGACTTACAATGTTTGTTTGGGTGATACAGTCCTTAACAAATACATGGATCATTTGAAAGCTGTTACCTCGCAAACTGGGCAGGAGGAAAACATACCTGGCTCCTCAGAATAGCCAGAAGGCCTGACAGAAACTGCACATGCTCCCCTTCCATCTAGTGTTGAGGAAACCTCAGAGTCGAAATGGATGCGGCCTTGATGCCATCGCCACCAGAAGAAGAGAAGGAGACTCTTTTGAGACGTTCCGGACGCAAGAGATGGGCCACGGTCCAGTACACACTGCCCGTGTCTGAGTCCGAGTCGGAGGAACCAGATCCGGGGCAAAAGTGTTGCAAGAGAAGTTACAAGCGGAAGACCAGATCTACATCCCCTGACTTAGGAGGGAAGTGATATAGTGATTGGAACCAAGTGGGCCTCATCAACTATGAGGTTTTTGATTAGGGTTGTTAACTTGGGCCAATCAGGAAAACCTTGGTTAACTAATATGCCTAGGAGATTAGAATCTCCTCAGTTGAGGACTGACTCAGAGCTGGCTGCCCACAGTCATTGTAATGTGCACTAGCAAATAAAGGACGACTTGATGATGGGACCCGGCTCTGCGCACTTATTTCGGATATATGTCGCAGCTATATGATATTCCTGAGGCCACATTTGGAGTATTGCATTCAATTCTGGTTGCCTTGATGTAGGAAGCATGTTTTTAAACTGGAAAAGGGCATAAAGGATTTACAAGGATGTAACCAAAACTGGAAGAATTGAATTATAGTCATATAGCACAGAAACAGAGCCCTCGGTCCAACTCGTCTATGCTGACTAAGTTTCCCAAATTAAACTAGTCTCATTTAGCTGCATTTGGCCCATATCCCTGTAAACCTTTCCTATTCTTGTCCCTGTCAAAATTCCTTTTAAATATTTTAACTGTACCTGCATCTACTATTTCCTCTGGCAGTTCATTCCACATAGGAAAAGTGTGAAAGGGTTGCCCTTCAAATGTTAGGATCTTGGGGAGATTGTAGAACAGAAATACATCAGAGTTCAGGTATATAGTTCATTGAAAGTTGCATCATAGGTAGGCAGAGTGGTAAAAAAGGTGTTTGGTACACTTGCCATCATTGCTCAGACCGTTGAGCGTAGGAGTTGGGACATCATGTTGTGGTTGTACAGAACATTGGTGAGTCCACTTTTGGAGTACTGTGTACAGTTCTAGCTTCTGTGCTGTGGGATGGATATTATTAAATTGGAGAGGGTTCAGAAAAGAATTATGAGGATGTTAGCAGGACTAGAGGATTTGAGTTATTGGGAGAGGCTGGATAAGCTAGGACTTTTCTCACTGGAGCATAGGAGGTTAAGGGGTGACCTTATAAAGGTTTATAAAATCATGAGGGGGCATAGACATGGTGAACAGTGTGGAATCAAGGAAAAATCCCCAGCATCTAAAATACTAGACAAAACTCTTGACTTTTCAAAACTTTTACAAGGTAAATGAAAGCTGGAATGAGTCTGCGGGAAATACACAACTTGCGTAGCCTGGACACAGAGATTGCTGTCTGGGACTACTATTCAGCCTGGAAACCCAATTTATACCATTTCTGTAAAAGAACAATTGATTGAAACTAGGATCAAGACCCTAACCTGAAACAGCTTTTATACTTTGGGCTACACAGTAAGGGTCCTACAGAGATACTGGACATTCAACTTTGATCAAAACTAACTCACATATACCCTAACCATTGGAAATGTTTCAAGAAAATGATAGATTTGTCGGGAGTTAACTGGGCACATAGGCAATATAATTGGCAGCCCCAATCTCACCTAAGGGATGGCCTTTTTCAACAACAAGCTTCGTATGAACATCTTGCCCACAGGCTTCCATCCCCACCAAGCAGCTTCCAAAGCAAGACCCAAGAAAAGCCTAATCGAAAGGCCAGAGAAGCTGAATCAATAAGCGAAAGCAACAGCATTATTGGAACAAAGGATATCCGAGAGAAGGGGAAGCTAACAAAGCGTTATCCGAACAAGAACTTCCAGAAACGGGCCTGTTCGAACGAAGAGAAACGACAGCAAGAACTTCAACAATTTGGCGCACTTCAAAATTGTATTTTGAGTGGTGAGCATAAATTCCAAAACCCCAAAGTTCTGACCTAGCTCATAAAGAGGGGAAGGCAAGTGGTGACAGTGCATTGGGACCCCAAAGATAGGAATTCTGATTAAAGAGTCTGAAATTAAACACTGTTGTTTCCTGTGTACCAGTTTGTTAAGTTTGTGTCAATTTCCTTGTTTATTGCATTTAACTATTTTTCTTGTATGATGCTTACTTTTTGTATTTTAAATAAATACAGATTCTTTTGCCCTGAATAACCTGTCAACTGCCTCTTCATTTGTCATTCCCAAAATAAATCCAGTATCCAGAGCCAGGGATCTGGGAGCAATTCCAACCACTTAAAAATCAGGAAATAACAGATTGCAAACCAGAACCCTAAATAGCCAAGGTCTTTTCCCTATGATAGGGGAGTCTAAAACTAGAGGCATAGATTTCAGGTGAGAGGCAAAAAGATTTAAAAGGGATCTGAGGGGCAAGATTTTCAGACAGAGGGTGGTGTGTATATGGAACGAGCTGCCAGAGGGAGAGAGGCAGGTACAATTATAGCATTTAAAAGACATTTAGACAAGTACATGGAGAGGAACAATTTAGAGGGATATGAGCCAAATACAGGCAAATGGGACTAGTTCAATTTAGGAGACCTGATCAGCATGGTCAAGTTGGGCTGAAGGCCCTAATTCTGTGCTGTAAACCTCTATGATTCTAACTTGGGGAAGTGACCTGACAAATGCAGAGAGAGTACTTGGGTTGTGGATTCCTTTTCTCTCCATCCTGTTTGGAAAAAGCAACACACAAACAAAAAAGATACATGAAGATACATACTCCACATCTGCCCTGATATGAAAAGAGGGATGATCACCCTGAGACCAGGTTTATAACTGAAACTGCCAGAATCATCTTCTACCTAGTTCCATCTTCAATTGTCCATTGCCACAGGGCTTGGTATGGCTGATTGATGATTTGCTAAAGAACCTGCACAGTGAGTATATTTAAGTGGGTTGGGTTCGAGCACAGCCTCTCCAACTTGGCTTCTGAGGCAGCTATACTGCTAAATGTTCTGGTGCTGTAGTGTCCATACTTCTGAGCCAGGAGGCCTGGGTTTAAGTCCCACCTGCTCCAGGATGTAATAATATTTTTCCAAAGGTTGATTGGAAAAATATTTTACTTTTGCAACAAGTGCCACAAGTGTAGCAGCTGAAAGGATACAGGTTTGATTTTGGAATTGTCCTTAGATGATTTACTGATGAGGCAGAGCATCCTCACCTACCTTTGACCTCAACATTCAGATCCTAGGCACTATTTGTGATCTTCCACACTGTCGGCTGACATAATCTTTGCTGGTTAACCCATAAACTGGAATCAGAGTTACTTTATATTACCAATTAAGTCTGATGAAATCTATCAACACAGGTTTAAAGGCATCAAAAATCACATTTAGAACTTTTGTCCACAATTTGAAACAGGGATTGGCACATGAATTGGGACAGTAGGTGTTTGATTAGTAGAGGCTTTTTAAGACATTGAAAATATGGATGAAAAGCATCTCCTCACCGTCACCCCCCCAACCCTTTAATGAGCCAACTACAAGACTAGGTCCCTTACAGTTAGTCTCATGAATCACCTAAACTCCCTGCATGCTTCTCCCCAGATACTCCACACCAAATAAAAGCACACAAATACATGTTTTCCTAACTCCCCTTCTTAACGGACTCATTCAGAAGCTCCTCTATCCAAACACCCATCGCCCTTATTCAGCCCTTTGTAGGCCCTCTCTCTAGGCCTGCTCCAGTATCCTTGCCTATATTGTTGGCTCTAGATCCATGATCCTGGTTTTGCCAGATGCATTTAGAAACTTTCGCTGTGTTACTCTCCAAACTGCTGGACCCAAATACTTCACAAAAAAACTGAAAGAACTATAGATGCTAGAAATCAAAATCCAAAACAGAAAATGCTGGAAAAACTCAGCAAGTCTGTCAGGATCTGTGGACAGAAATCAGAGTTAAAGTTTTGGGTCCAGTGACGCTTCTTCAGAACTGTTCTGAAGAAAGGTCACTTGACTGAAATATTAGCTCTGATTTCTCTCTACAGATACTGCCAGATTTGCTGAGTTTTTCCAGAAATTTCAGTTTTTGGACTTGGATGCTTGGCTATCCCTCCTACCAATGTCCAAACCTTGGGCCTTCAAATATCCAGGCTCTGTCATTCTGCTGGTCTCCAAGCTTCCTTCTCTACTTACCTGTCAAACCCCATGGCTCCACCAGCTTGACAACTTGACTCTCTTTCAGTGTCAGCCTTGAATGAATTCCCCCCCTCCAGACCTCTTCTTGGCTAAGTGACCTAATGGCAGCAGAAGCACCAAAGCTACAAGGGCAGTGGAAAAAAGTGTGTCCCCAGCAGTCTCCCAGTCACTTTCTGAGGACAAATAATTTCTTGAGGAACAAGAAAATGAGTTGATGAACAAAACATAAAACTACAGGATTATCTTGTTAAAATGGGATGGTTGGTCACCATGAAAGCTGCCCACAATTGCTTGCCATTTTTTCCCCCCGCATTAGACAAGAAGCTGGCCATCAGTGCAGTCAATGTCAGAAGGGAATCCTCCCTTAAGGCAACTGAAATTCTTTCATGGGGATCATGTTAAGTTCAAGGTTAGCACTGGTACTACATCACTGCATGCAAAATCCAGGGCAAAGTCTTATACTGTACTAGTGAAAACAATGAGTATATAGAACAGTACAGCACAGTACAGGCCTTTCGGCCCATGACGTTGTGCTGAGCATTTATCTTAATCGAAGATCAACCTAACTTACACAAAGTACTATTGACAGGTACTAGATAATGAGGACCTTCACAATTCACTGGAGTTGCGCACTGGAAAACAAGCCCTATTTTCCTGCAGTCATCAAAAAAACTGAAATTTTCATAGGAAATATGCAAAATCCCAAACTCTCTCTTTTTCAGATTCTGGTTGATAGAAAACACAGACCAGGTTTCTTTATATAACAAGAATAATTCCAGGTCATTAAATTCCAAATACAGTTAAAAAATTAAACTAAATTAAGTAAATTCTATAAACTAAAATGCTAGAATCAGCTAAACTTCCCCCTACGTACATAGACAAGCAAACATAAACAGGGAAGGAAAATGGACAGCAGGAAAATTGGGAAAACAGTCCCATAGCCTTTCTTCATAAAATCTATTCAGTTGGCTCTTGCCAGTGCGAAGATTTCTTCTCAGCCTTTCTTGTTCCAAATGCTTCCACTGGTGGCTGTTTCACTAACAAAAGGTCTCTGACTAATTCAATTCAAAGCCACATCTTGCTGCTTTTACAGAAGGAAATATACAATGGTTTTCTTCAGGTTTAGAGTGACTTACTACTGGGAAAAAAAGAGAGTTTTCAGCTGCCGCAGTTTCCTTATGGTTTGTCTAGTTTCTTTCTGTCTTTCTCACAGTCTAAGCTATTAGCTGACAACCAATCACCTTGTTGTTGGCAAGCATAGGACTTTTGTCATTGCTAACTGGTCCCTAGTCCACAAAGCAGTTTACTTGTAAACAACCCCTCCACTCCAGTTCATCTGCATGTTGCTGGAACCTATAGCTGCATAAACAGAGTTCATGATGGGTATCAAATGCCTCACTTCAAAACATGCAGCCACCCTTGTAAATCCTGGTTTAAAACAATTCTCTCTCATTTCACAGCTCTCTTTAAAAAGCACAAAAATAGAAAGATACATCTTTACAATATAGCCATCTAACAATGATTGTACTAAATTACACACTGAGCACAAAACTGATTTACTCTGCAGCAGACTGTCCTCCAACTAAGTCCAGAAATCTCATCCAAACCACTTAGTCATAGAGTCATAGGGATGTACTGCATGGAAACTGACCCTTCGGTCCAACTCATCCATGCCTACCAGATATCCCAACCCAATCTAGTTCCACCCGCCAGAACCTGGCCCATATCTCTCCAAACCCTTCCTATTCATATACCCATCCAGATGGCTTTTAAATGTTGCATTTGTACTAGCCACCATAACTTCCTCTGGCAGCCCATTCCACACATGCACCACCCTCTGTGTGAAAAAGTTGCCCCTTAGGTCTCTTTTATATCTTTCCTCTCTCACCCTTGACCTTTAGTTCTGGACTCCCCCACCCCAGGGAAAAGACCTTGTTTATTTACCTCATCCATATCCCTCATGATTTTATAAACCTTTATAAGGTCACCCCTCAGCCTCCAACACTCCGGGAAAAACAGCCCTAGCCTATTCAACCCCTCCCTATAACTCAAATCCTCCAACCCTGGCAACATCCTTGTAAATCTTTTCTGAATCTGTTGGAAATAAACAATGTCTACCCTAAATTTCTATGATCTGCACATTTCTTTAATCAATATAACTAAATAAATCAAGAAACCAACAAATATCATCAAAGCAAAATTGCTGGAGAAACTCAGCAGCTGTGGAGCGAAAGCAGAGTTGACATTTCAGGTCTAGTGACCCTTCATCAGAACTCTGATTCAAATATGGCGAAAGGCTGGCATTTGCAATGTTTATATTTCCAAACTTGCACTCCCCTGCACTATGAACCTGAAAATTAACATGGAAAAAAAGATGAAAGTGTTGGACCAAGCCTGTCCCACTCACAGCATGCTCAGATGTGGAAGTACCCAATACATCTGGTAACTTTGTTAAGGCAGAGCTTGGCCATGGCAAGCACAGTATTTAGTTGTTGAATACATTGGATTTTGTTGGTATGTGTTCAGCCCTGAGCTGATAATAGAGTAGGTTCCACAGCACTGCACACTTTGTTTCTGATGACATTCAAGACTCTCATGTTAAACTAGGTCATTCTCATTCTTCTATCTGGGTTTACTGGGCAAGTTTTATGGTAATGGAGAATTGGCGATGGAACAAGGCTATAAACTTTGACTTCCTTGATCGAGAAGTTGTATGTTGGAGCTATCACAGGCATTATCCATGAAGATCATTGTAGACCTGTGTTGGCCAAAGGTGTCTTTGACTGAATAGTTACAAGAAGGATTAGGCTTTTGAATTTTCTGAGTCTGTTCTGCCATCCAATAAGATCTGACAGTGGCCTTAACTCCTCTTTCCTATCTGTTATGCCCCCTCCTCACCTGTCCCCTTTCGCAACCTATGATCCCCTTGTTAATCAAAACTCTAACTCAACCTTGAATATATTCAATGACCAGCTTTCATTGCTCTACACAGAAGAGATTCCACAAACTAATAACCCTCAGAGAATGCTTTTGCTTTCATCTTTGCCTTTGTCCTATTTAGGATATAAGATAAGAACATAACAACTAGGAGCAGGAGTAGGCCATCTGGCCCTTCGAGCCTGCTCCGCCATTCAATAATATCATGGCTGGTCTTTTTGTGGTCTTAGCTCCACTTACACACCATCTCACTGTAATTTTTAATTCCTTCATTGTTCAAAAAAGTATCTATCTTAGCTTTAAAAACATTTACTGAAGTAGCATCAACTACTCCAGTGGGCAGGGAATTCCACTGCTTACAACCCTCTGGGTGAAGAAATTCCTTCTCAATGCAATACTAAATCTGCTTCCCCGAATTTTGAGGCAATGCTCTCTTGTTCTAGTTTCACCTGTCAGTGAAAACATCCTCTCTACATCTATCTTATAAATTCCCTTCATAATTTTATATCTTTCTATTAGATCCTGTCTCATTCTTCTAAATTCCAATATATATAATTCCAGTCTACTCATAAGCAAACCCCCTCAACTCTGAAATCAACTCAGTGAATATTCTCTGCACCCCCTCCAGTGCCAGTACATCCTTTCTCAAGTTAGGAGACCAAAACTGCAAGTAGTACTCCAGGTGTGGCCTCACCAGCACCCTGTACAGTTGCAACATAACCTCCCTGCTTTTAAACTCAATCCCGTTAGCAATGAAGGTCAAAATTCCATTTGCCTTCCTAATTATCTGTTGTACCTGCAGACCAACCTTCTGTGAATCATGCAGAAGGACACCCAGGTCCCTCTGCATAGCAGCATGTTGCAACTGTTTATCATTCAAGTAATAGCTCTTTTTACTGCTACTCCTACCAAATTGGATAACTTCACATTTATTAATATTGTATTCCATCTGCCAGACCTTTGCCCACTCAATTAAAGTATCGTTCATCTGCAAAGTTTCACAGTCTTCTGCACACTTTGCTCTGGCACTCATCTTAGTGACATCTGCAAACTTTGACACACTACACATGGTCCCCAACTCAAAATCATCTATGTAAATTGTGAACAATTGCAAACCCAACATTGATCCTTGAAGCACACCACTAGTCAGAGATGTACACCACGGAAACAGATCCTTCGGTCCAACTCATCCATGCCGACCAGATATCCTAACCCAACCTAGTCCCACCTGCCAGCAACTGGCCCATATCCCTCCAAACCCTTCCTATTCACATACCCATCCAAATGCCTCTTAAATGTTGCAATTGTACCAGCCTCCACCACATCCTCTGACAGCTCATTCCATACACGTACCATCCTCTGCGTGAAAATGTTGCCCCTTAGGTCTCTTTTATATCTTTCCCCTCTCACCCTAAACCTATGCCCTCTAGTTCTGGACTCTCCCACCCCAGGGAAAAGACTTTGTCTATTTATCCTATCTATAAATGATTTGGTTGTGAGCATAAGAGGTATAGTTAGTAAGTTTGCTGATGACACTAAAATTGAAGATGTAGTGAACAGCGAAGAAGATTACCTCAGATTACAATGGAATCTTGATCAGATGAGCCAGTGGGCTGAGAAGTGGCAGATGGAGTTTAATTTAGATAAATGTGAGGTGTGGCATTTTGGGAAGGCAATTTTTGCATGATTTTATAAACCTCTATAAGGTCACCCAAAAGCCTCCGAAGCTCCAGAGAAAACAGCCCTAGGTTATTCAACAACATCTCCCTATAGCTCAATCCTCACCCTGGCAACATCCGTGTAAATCCTTTCTGAACCATTTCAAGTTTCACAACATCTTTCCGATAGGAAGGAGATCAGAATTGCACATAATATTCCAACAGTCGCCTAACCAATGACCTGTACAGCCGTAACATGACCTCCCAACTCGTGTACTCAATACTCTGACCAATAAAGGAAAACATACCAAACGCCATCTTCACTATCCTATCTACCTGCAACTCCACTTTAATGGAGCTATGAACCTGCATGCCAAGATCTCTTTGTTCAGCAACACTCCCTTAATGGACCTTACCATTAAGTGTATAAGTCCTGCTAAGATTTGCTTTCCCAAAATGCAGCACCTTACATTTATCTAAATTAAACTCCATCTGCCACTTCTCAGCCCATTGGCCCATCTGATCAAGACCCCATTGTAATCTGAGGGAACCTTCTTTGCTGTCCACTACACCGCCAATTTTAGTGTCATCAGCAAACTTATTAACTATACCTCTTATGCTCACATCCAAATCATTTATATAAGTGATGAAAAGTAGTGGACCCAGCATCAAACCATGTGGCACTCCACTGGTCACAGGCCTCAAGTCTGAAAAACAACCCTCCACCACCACCCTCTGTCTTCTACCTTTGAGCCAGTTCTGTATCCAAATGGCGAGTTCTCCCTGTATTCCATGAGATCTAATCTTGCTCACCAGTCTCCCATGGGGAACCTGGTTGAATGTCTTACTGAAGTCCAAATAGATCACATCTACCACTCTGCCCTCATTAATCCTCTTTGTTACTTCTTCAAAGACTCAATCAAGTTTGTGAGACATGATTTCCCACGCACAAAGCCACGTTAACTATCCCTAATCAGTCCTCGCCTTTCCAAATACATGTACATCCTGTCTCTCAGAATTCCTTCCAACAACTTGCCCATCACTGATGTCAGGCTCACTGGTCTATAGTTCCCTGGCTTGTCCTTACCATCTTTCTTAAACAGTGGCACTATGTTAGCCAACATCCAGTCTTCCGACACCTCATCAAGCACATATACCACTCTAGTGACATTTTCCATCATTTGGTCCATAGCCTTTTTTTAAAGTTTTTAAAATTAGATTAGATTCCCTACAGTGTGGAAACAGGCCCTTCGACCCCCAACCAGTCCACACCGACCCTCCGAAGAGTAACCCACCCATTTCCTTCTGACTAACGCACTTAACACTATGGACAATTTAGCATGGCCAATTCACCTGACCCGCATATCTTTGGACTGTGGGAGGAAACCGGACACCCAGAGGAAACCCACGCAGACACGGGGAGAATGTGCAAACTCCACACAGACAGTCACCCGAGGCTGGAATCAAACCTGGGACCCTGGTGCTGTGAGGCTGCAGTGCTACCACTGAGCCATCATGCCGCCTTGTTTGTCTTCAAATTATTAGCTAAAATCTTCTTAAACGTTATGATGGTTCCTACCTCTGACTACCCTTTCAGTCAGTGAGTTTCAGATATTCATTGCCCAGTTGGTGAAAAATTACTTCCTTAAATCTCTTCTAAAGATCCTGCCCTTTATCTTAAATATACACCTTGTACTTAGTGATATGTCTACTATGGATAAATATTTCTTCCTATCAACCCTATCAATCCTCCTTATAATGTTGTACACCTTAATCAGGCCCCAGCCCCCCCACCCCCCCACCCAATCTTCTCTACTCTCAGGAAAGTAACTCCAAACTATTTATTCTGTCCCTGCATAGATAGAACATGGACCATACAACAGTACAGCACAGGAACAGGCCCTTTGGCCCACAACATTGTGCTGAACATGATGCCAAGTTAAACTAAACCCTTCCGCCTGCCCATGGTCCATACTCTTCCATTCCTTGCTTATTGATGTGCTTATCTAAAAGTCCCTTAAATGCCCCTATCACATCTACCTTGCCACTACCTCTGACAGCATGTTCCAGACACATACCAGTCACTGTGTAAAATAACTACCCCTCACATCTCCTTTGAACTTGCCCCTTCTTATCTGAAAAGCATGCCCTCTAGTAATAGACATTTCAACTGTGATAACAGGATTCTGACCATCAACCCTCTCTATGCCTCTCATAACTTCTATCAGGTCTCCCCTAGGCCTCTACTGCTCCATGCAACATCCCTTCCTGACTCTTGTACTCAGTGTTCCAACCAATAAAGGCAAGCATGCCCTATGCTTTCTCCACCACCCTAACTACTTGTGTGGCCACTTTCAGGGAGCTATGGACTAGGATCCCAACATCAATGCTGTTAAGGCTCCTGCCATTAACTGTATACTTTCCCTTTACACTTAATCTCCCAAAGTGCAACATCTCACACTTGCCTGGATTTAACTCCATCTGCCATTTCTCTGCCCATATCTGCAACTGATCTATATCCTACTGTATCCTTTGACAACCGTCTACACTATCCACAACTCCCCCGATCTTTGTGTCGCCTGCAAACTTTCTAACCCATTCATCTATGTTTTAATCCAAGTCACTTACATAAGTCACAAGCAGCTGAGGTCCCAGTATAGATCCCTGCAGAACACCCCAAGTCATGGACCTCCAGCAAGAATAACACCCTTCCACTACTCCCTTCTGTTTTCTATGGGCAAGCCAATTCTGAATCCAAGTGATTAACTCACTGTGGATCCCATGCATCTTGATCATCTTGAGCCTACCATAAGGGGCCTTGTCGAAAGTTTTACTAAAATCCATTTAAACAATGTCCGCTGCTCTATCCTCATCAATCACCCTTGTCATCTCCTCAAAAAAAAATCAATCAAGTTAGTAAGACATGACCTGTCCTGCATAAAGCCATGCTGACAAAAGGGGAAAGAATAAATAAGAACATAAGGGGCAACTTCTTTTACACAGAGGGGGTACACATATGGAATGAGATGCCAGTGGAAGTTATTGCAGGTACACTAACAACATTTAAAAGACATTCGGACAAATAAATAGATAGGAAAGGTTTAGAGGGATATGGGCCAAGTGAAGGAAATGGGGTTAGCGTGGACATTTTGGTCGGCATCGACCAGTTGGGTCAAAGGGCCTGTTTCTGTGCTGTAGGACTTTATAACTGTCCTGAATTAGGCCATGCGTTTCCAAAAGCATGTAAATCCAAGCCCTAAGACTTCTCTCCAGTAGCTTCCCAACCTTGATGTGAGACTCACCGGTCTTTAATTGCCTGAATTATCCCAATTTCCCTTCTAGAACAACACTAGCTACTCATCAACCCTCATGAGCTTCTCCAATGGCTAATGAGGATACAAAGGTCTTGGTCAAGGCCCCAGCAATCTCCTCTCTTGCCTCTCTCAATAACCTGGGGTAGATCCCAAGGGGTGCTGGGGACCTATCTACCTTAATGCTCTTTAAGAGATCTAACGCCATTTCTTTTATGACCTCAAAATGCCCTAGCATATTAGTATGCCCTACATTAATCTCACTATCCTCCATGTCCTTCTCCTTGGTGAATACCGATGCAAAGTATGAAATGCTCCAGCCCAGTCAATATCCTGCCAAATCTCCTCTGCACCCTTGCTAATACAATTTCATCCTTCCTCTACAGTGTAGTGACTAGGACTGTACATAGTACTCCAGTCTTGGTCTAGAGTCTTATACAGTTCCATTACAACCTCTTTGCTCTTATATTCAATGCCTTGACTAATAAAGACATTGGTCTTATTCATCACCTTATCCACCTGTCTGTTACATTCAAGGTTATGCGAACATGCACACCATGGTCCCACTGATTCTTTATACTCTTTTTAATTTGGCCTTCTAGACTCAACATGGAGTTCTGTGATATTCAACCAACATCTATTTACTCCATTGCCTCCTTAGTCTCAAAATGTATCACCTCACATCTTCCCCTCTCCTCCCTTTCAGTATTCTGAAGGGACCATTCACAATATGATACTGAGAGAAAGTGAGGGCTGCAGATGCTGGAGATCAGAGCTGAAAATATGTTGCTGGAAAAGCGCAGCAGGTCAGGCAGCATCCAAGGAACAGGAGAATCGACGTTTCGGGCATAAGCCCTTCTTCAGGAATGAATATGATACTGGTTCTGTCCCTAATCACCCAAACACCCTGTCCCCTTCCCACAGTAGCTTTCGTGAAAATGCATATGGATTACTTGCCCTTTTACGTACACCTCTCTACAATATCTAAGGCCCTAAACACATCTTCCAGAAGATGCATTGATTTTCTTGTACTTCTTTCAATCTAGTCTATTGCATTCACTGCTCACAATGTGTTCTTTAAACTGGGGAGACAAAAAGCTGTTTAAAATGACAGAGTACAAAACATTTCCATTCATTTCACAAGCAAAATCCTGAACTTCTTGTGGTCTGTCATTTTAATCCTGACACTGACATCTCTGGACGGCATTATTTCAGTCAAGCTCAGCATTAGCTTGAGAAACCACACCTCACCTTTTTGATTTGGCATTTAATTTGGCCTTCCAGACTCAACACTTAGTTCTGCGATACTTGACCAACATCTATTTTTGTTTCCTTTTCTTTGTATATTTCAGTTTTTCTTGTTTGTTTATTTCAGATAACAGTACATTTGCTCGAGTCAGGTGATTGCTCTCCCCATCTCCATTCCCTTTGGGTTGTGAGTTCTGAAGAAGGGTCACTTGACATGAAATGTCAACTCTGATTTCTCTCCACAGGTGCTGCCAGACCTACTGAGCTTTTTCAGCAATTTCTGTTCATGTTCCATTCCCTTTGGTTCTGGACGGTTCACCCGTCATTCATAGAGTCATAGAGATGTACAGCACAGAAACAGACTCTTCGGTCCAACTCGTCCATGCCAACCAGAAATCCTAACCTAATCTAGTCCCATTTGCCAGCATTTCGCCCATATCCCTCTAAACCTTTCATATACCGGTCCAGATGCTTTGTAAATGCTGTAATTGTACCAGCCACCACCACTTCCTCTGGCAGCTCATTCCACACACGTACCACCCTCTGTGTGAAAAGGTTGCCCCTTAGGCCCATTTTAAACCTTTCCCCTCTCACCCTGAACCTATGCCCTCTAGTTCTGGACTCCCCCCAACTCCAGGGAAAAGACCTTGTCTATTACCCTCTCCATGCCCCTCATGATTTTATAAACCTCTATAAGGTCACCCCTCAGTCTCCAACGCTCCAGAGAAAACAGCCCCAGCCTGTTCAGCCTCTCCCTGTAGCTCATACCCTCCAACCCTGGCAACATCCTTGTAAATCTTTTCTGAACCCTTTCAAGTTTCACAACATCCTTCTCGTGGGTGGGAGACCAGAATTGCACACAGTATTCACGGACACAATCTCTCTTTGGCACCCCCTGTCCCTATTTTGATCAAAACCTCTCTGATCTGTACATTCCCCAGGTGCACTCTACTAAATGCTCTCAGATTCTGGATCAGTGGTGCTGGAAGAGCACAGCAATTCAGGCAGCATCCGACGAGATTTTGCTGCTCGTCGGATGCTGCCTGAACTGCTGTGCTCTTCCAGCACCACTGATCCAGAATCTGTTTTCCAGCGTCTGCAGTCATTGTTTTTACCACCTAAACGCTCTCAGAACTGAGGGACTAACTGACCGAGCAGCGCGAGCTGCACCCCCTTCGCGGCGTCAACCTGATCGACAGTTGTCTGGACCAATGGGGACGGGCAATGACGCACGTAGGACGGGCAGAAAACGGGGTGGGCAGGGAGAAGGCGGGGCCTACGCCTGGCCCCGCCCCAAGCTTTGTCTTTGTTCGCGGGCCCCGAGGATTTGTAATGTAGGGGCAGGTCGACCGTATTTTCAGAGAATACAGGAATTTCTAAACCCGGGGTAAAACTCCCAACTGGAGACAATGAGTGAGACGGGCCTGGTGGTGAATTGGGTTCTGGAAACCTAGGAGGTGGGGGTGTCTAGAAACCGTGATTCTATTGGGGGGAGTGGGGGTGAAGTGACAGATTGGGGTGGGGGGAGTTCTAGAAACAGACATCCCGTGGAAGGGTCGAGAAACGGAGACCCCCCTTGGGGAGGGATTTCCAGGAAAGTGGGACTGTCAGGGTGTGTGTGGAGCGGCGACAGGGATGGTCAGGGGATGCTGACTGTGAGTGGCGACACTGCGGCAGGCAGGCAGGCAGGATGTTGCTGGGAGAATGGACTCCCCCCCCCTGAAGCCACGGTTTCACGACCTTCACCGTGGCGGACTGTCTTGCTGCTGCTAAGGTCCCATCGGGAATTCCTTTCCCCCTTCCGAACACCAAAAGAGAAATCTGCGTTTGCATAGCGCCTTTCGCACATCAGGATTGCCCCCTAACCCACTTTCGAGTGAATTTGGTTCTTTTGAAACGTTTTTTTTTAAGTTTGGAGGAAATATCGCAGAAACTTTTGTACACAGCAATTTCCCCACAAATAGTAATGTGATAGCGACCAGATAATCTGTCGCAGTGCTAATGAGAGATGCGCAAATATTGTCCATGCCCCTTCAGAGTGCACCTGTACAATGAGAAGTTTTCCATCCATCTGGAAGGGTACATAGGACCTCTGACAGTGCAGCACTCCCTCAGTACTGCACTGGATTGACAACCTAAACTGTTGGATTCAAGTGGAGCTTGAGCCTGTAACCTTCTGGGTCAGACGTAAGAAGCTACTCTAGTCCTTTTTCACTCAAAAACCAGATCAGGCCATTCTGTGGTCCACATTCCAGCCTACAACAATATGTCTGAGTTAAATAAAGTAAGAGAACATAACAGAGTTCATGCATTCTAAAAGTGAACCAAGCTGGAAAGTACCACATGCCCTCTTATAATCAAATATTCTGACTTTAGTTACAGTCACATTTCATATATGAAGAATGGTACGAAACAGTGTTTCGGCAGCTTTACCTGGTCAGAATCAATGTCTTTTAGGAGAGAATGGCAATGTAATAGCAGTTGTTTTGAAGAAGGTTGATTCTAAATTCTGATGATGCCAGCAGGAGGTACAGTATGTGCTGCAGAAGATTTGCAGCTCAACAGGGATTTTACAAGAAATAATCTGAACTGTGTTCTGAATTTCTATGTTTACATGACTGACATTTGTAATTTACTTTACAGGCTATTAGGAATGGAAGATTTACAGATGGGACAGTCATATCTTACATCATGTCCAGATCTGCTAAATTTGCTTGATTCACCAGGAACTGAATCTCATCAGTCTTTGAATATGGTAGGGAAACACCACAGTCAGAAAAGGGAGAAACCATTTATGTGTTCAATGTGTGATCGAACCTTCAGCCGCTCGTTTAATCTGGAGAGACACAAGCGAAACCACACTGGGGAGCAGCCCTATAAATGTGAAGACTGTGGGAAGGGGTTTAGTTATCCTTCTGAGTTGGAAACTCATCGACGTAGCCACACTGGGGAGAAACCATTTGTCTGCTGTGTGTGTGGCAAGCGATTTAGTCAGTTGTCCAGTTTACAGACACATCAGGGAATACATGCAGCTGAGAAGCCATTCATTTGTTCAGTGTGTGGGAAGGGGTTTATTCGGCCAGCTTACCTTGAAATCCATAGACGCACTCATACTGGAGAGAGGCCTTTTACCTGTTCTGTGTGTGGGAAGGGTTTCACTCAGTCTTCCCACCTGATGACACACCAACGTGTTCACACTGGAGAGAAGCCATTCTCCTGCTCTGTCTGCATGAAACGATTTACTCAGTTATCAAGTCTGTTGGCACACCAAAGGGTTCACACAGGAGAGAGGCCATTTACATGCTCAGAGTGTGGAAAGGGATTCAAGACTCTTCCTAGGCTTGAAACTCATCAACGGAGTCACACTATGGAGAAACCAGTTATCTGCTCAGTGTGTGGGAAGGGATTTAATTGCCCAGCTCATCTTGAAATTCATCAACGGAGTCACACTGGGGAGAGGCCTTTCAGCTGTTCTGTGTGTGAAAAGAGGTTCATTTGTTCATCCCATTTGATGAAACATCAACGCATTCATACCGGGGAGAGACCGTTCAGCTGCTCAGTGTGTGAAAAGAGATTCAACTGTGCATCCTATCTAGAAATTCATCGACGCAGTCACACTGGAGAGAAACCTTTCACCTGTTCTATTTGTGGCAAAGGATTCACTTGTTCCTCCAATTTGCTGACACACCAACGAGTTCACACTGGAGAGGGTCCTTTTACCTGCCCCTTGTGTGGGAAGGGTTTCAAGACCCTGCCCAAGCTGGAAACTCATCGACATGTTCACACTGGGGAGAGACCGTTCACCTGCTCTGTCTGTGAAAAGCAATTCAATTATCCATCCCAGCTGGAAACACATCGACGCAGTCACACCGGAGAGAGGCCATTCACTTGCTCTGTGTGTGCAAAGGGATTCACTCGATCATACCATCTACTCATACACCAGCGAGTTCACTCTGGAGAAAGGCCATTTAAGTGTTCTGTATGTGGGAAAGGATTCACTTGTTCACCTGACCTGCTGCGACACCAGCGAGCTCATGTCTTATGATACTGTGTGGTTTTAGGTGCTATTTCTTTGAATAACAACTCGGACTGGACCATGTTCACTCTGGCAGTGAGGATTTATTTCTGCTGCTGTGAGTAACCCATAGAATTGGACTGGATTTAAATATTATTAATATAAATCCAATAAATCTCTTTGTTCTAAAGATAGTGTGTGTTGAATCTTTTATGTTTTAAAAATAAGACAGTTTACAACGTTCCTTATAAGAGATACTATTCTAGACCTGACCCCAGTTAGAGTATAAATCTCAATTTTTACTTATTAAAATCACTTGGCTGATAACTCTTGCTTATATGCATATAAAACAAAAGAATCTTCCTTAACCATGAGAAAGAATGACCTGTCCAGGGAATTGAAAGTTAATTGAGAGCTTCAAATGTTCATCTTCCCATATGGTTCAGGAATTCCTTCAGCGTAGGAATGAAAAATAATCGGAATCACAAAATTAATGGACATAAGTCCAAAATTAGTGACAATGATTGCAATGTGAAGATCCTTATCCGATAAATTCTGGTAGATACTATGGTGAAATTGTTATTTATTTGCCCCAATATTTGGAGAAGTAAGCTTAATAATGTTTTTAATCTTGAGAGACAGCAACCACAGGAACTAATACTTTACTCATTACTGAATGACAAGCAGTTGACCAAAGTAATACGTATGGAATACGAATACACAAAATAAGAGCTGAAGGAGACTATCTGGATTCTTTAGTCTGCTGTGCTATTCAATAAGATTATAAGAATCCTTACATCATGGAAAGGAGCCATTTGGCCTCTCAAGTCCACAACAGCCCTCCAAAGAGCATCCCACCCAGATTCATTCCCCCATCCTATCCCTGTAACCTCACACTTCATAGTATCCCTATAGCGTGGAAACAAGCCCGTCGGTCCAACAAGTCTACATTGACCCTCCGAAGAGTAACCCACCCAGGCCCATTCCCCTACCCTATTATCCAACATTTACCCTTACTAACGCACCTAATCTACATATCCCTGAACACTATGGGCAATTTATCCTGGTCAATCCACCTAGCCTACACATCTTTAGACTGAGAGAGGAAACCAGAGCACCCACTGGAAGCCCACACCAACACAGAGAACATGCAAACTCAAGACAGCCACCGAAGGCTGGAATCAAATCCAGGTCTCTGGTGCTGTGAGACAGCAGTGTCAACCACTGAGCCATTTGTTGGCTGATTAGTGTGTGTATGAAATCTCCTGTTCCCATCAACCCCGATAACCTTTGATTCCAGTGCCTAACAAGAATCTATCTGCCTTTAAAAGATTTCACAACGTTCATCTCAGTATTTTCTGAAGTGGAGTTCAAAATTCGTCCAACTTTATGAGAAAAAAAAGTTTCTCCACATCTCTGTACTAAAAAGGAACCTCTTACTTTTAAAACAGTGTCCCCCAAATAAGGACAGATCCTCAAGAGGAAATATCAATTCCTAGTCTGGCTTGTCAAGACCATTCAGGATTTTCTACCTTCAGTTAAGTCATCCCTCCCTCTTCAAAATTCCAACAGAAGCAAGCTCAGCCTGACCAACCTATCATGTGAACCTATAAGTGTGATTGAGAACAGTTGATTGAGCAGGATTTGGTTCTGTAGTAGTTTTTTGAGTATCATCCTTTGACTGTTTCATAACTCCTCCTTTTGAGATTTGGTCTCACTTTCAACCACCCTCAGGGAATGCTTCTGTCTTGTCCGTATTTGTAGGAATGCCACTTCTAGGTAGCACAAGGAACGTGCAGTCACAGAAACCACCACCATGTGACAGACACAGCTGCTTTCTGTCCAGCAGAGTTGAGTCACCCTTGGGCATTCAGTGAAGCATGGGGGTGAGGCGGAGATACTCTCAGTGCAATTACTGTTTTGTCCCAGGTCCAAATTCAGCCTGGAGCATCTATCCCCTTTTCACCATGAGCTGCCCAGCCGAATGCCTGGTGCTACTTTGCGAACTTTGCCCTATTTCTGGCCCTTGCTCCCAAAAATCCTTGCTGTTCCTCCCAGAGGGCATTATACAGATGTGTAGCCAATATCATGCATCGAACGTGATGAAGTCAGCTGGACTTGCATAGATTCATTCAGAATTATGGCTGTCTAATGCCAGTAACTCATGCATGTCTGTAGTTGACAATTTTGACTGCTATCTTAGCATTTGCAGGAGAAAGTGAGGACTGCAGATGCTGGAGATCAGAGTCAAAAAAAGTGTGGCTCTGGAAAAGCACAGCAGGTCAGGCAGCATCCGAGAAGCAGGAGAGTCAACGTTTCCGGCATAAGCCCTTCATCAGCATTTGCAGTCCTCAACGTTTTGACTCTCATCTTAGCATTTGTGCAAATCGCTCTTTCTTTTATCTGTTACTTCAAATCTAAAGTTGTCACATGGCTTGTTTGATTTTTAGAGAATTTTTCAATCGACCTTTTCAGATATTATTACACACCTCTAGAGCAGGTGGGACTTGAATATGGACCTCCTGGCTAAGCGGCAGGGACAGCACCACTGCACCACAAAGGCTCTCTTGTTTCTTTTTCATCTTCTGTTTCACACTGAAGACTGTAGATATTTTCTAATCAAGCTGTTCAGAGGTGTTATGACACACCTCTGAATCAGGTACAACTTGAACTTGGGCCTCTTAGTCCAGAGCTAGGACACTATCATTGTATTACAAGAACCCTCCTGCTTATTTTTAGTTTTTCTTTTGTTTTTACTTTTTCACTTTTTACATCTAGAAATGTTCTTTCATATGTGGGTGTACTGTACCTTTAAGAGAGTTAAAAGCTAGCAGAACTACCTGACAGCACCAAGTGTCCTGAATAAGGTAATAATGTAACACTTGGTCGAAAGCTAGATTAGCTAGGTTGCCTAAAAACGACAAATTAGATTCGAATTAGGCCAACCAGTTTAAATTATACCCTGAAAAATACCAAAATCCAATCTTTTGAATTTAGTATATTGACAATCTTAAAAGCCAATGACACAATCCAATGCTTTGGGGGCATAAGACCAGGGAAAATTAAACAGTTGGGAAGAGAACTGTTAAGCCAACGACATCTGCAGACTGCCCAGAGAATAGCTCTCTTAAAGGTACCTTTACTGATTCGTGACCTGTGAAACATAATCCCTAAGATGAAGAAAAGAAGACAGAGGAAGATTCAAATAGAAGATCTGACAGCTGGCTGGTTTTGAAATTTAAATTTTTTCACTAAATCTTAAAGGGGGGTTGGGTGATTTATCGGACTAGTATTATAGAACATAGAAAAATACAGCGCAGTACAGGCCCTTTGGCCCTCGATGTTGCGCTGATCCAAGCCCACCTAACCTACACGAGCCCACTATCCTCCATATGTCTATCCAATGCCCGTTTAAATGCCCATATAGAGGGAGAGTCTACCACTGCTACTGGCAGGGCATTCCATGAACCCACGACTCGCTGAGTAAAGAATCTACCCCTAACATCTGTCCTACACCTACCACCCCTTAATTTAAAGCTATGCCCCCTCGTAAGAGCTGACTCCATACGTGGAAAAAGGTTCTCATGGTCAACCCTATCTAAACCCCTAATCATCTTGTACACCTTTATCAAGTCACCCCTAAACCTTCTTTTCTCCAATGAAAACAGCCCCAAGTGCCTCAGCCTTTC
Organism: Chiloscyllium plagiosum; assembly: GCF_037043375.1. NCBI lineage: Eukaryota > Metazoa > Chordata > Chondrichthyes > Orectolobiformes > Hemiscylliidae > Chiloscyllium > Chiloscyllium plagiosum. Next base: position 46,323,608 of record NW_028270166.1, on the reverse strand, counting down.
CTCATACGATCTTCCTACCATACGAGGCAACATCCTGGTAAACCTCCTCTGCACCCGTTCCAGTGCCTCCACATCCTTCCTATAGTATGGCGACCAAAACTGCACACAATACTCCAGATGCGGCCGCATCAGAGTCTTATACAACTGCAACATGACCTCAGGGCTCCGGAACTCAATTCCTCTACCAATAAAAGCCAGTACGCCATATGCTTTCTTCACCGCTCTATTTACCTGGGTGGCAACTTTCAGAGATCTGTGTACATGGACACCAAGATCCCTCTGCTACCAAGTATCCGACCATTAGCCCAGTATCCCGTCTTTTTGTTACTCTTACCAAAGTGAATCACCTCACACTTACCTACATTGAACTCCATTTGCCATCTTTCTGCCCAGCTCTGCAACTTATCTATATCCTGCTGTAACCTGACACATCCTTCCTCACTGTCAACAACTCCACCGACTTTCGTATCATCTGCAAACTTGCTCACCCAACCTTCTAGCCCCTCCTCCAGGTCATTTATAAAAATGACAAACAGCAATGGTCCCAAAACAGATCCTTGCGGAACACCGCTAGTAACTGCACTCCAAGATGAACCTTTACCATCAACTACTACCCTCTGTCTTCTTCCAGCCAGCCAATTCCTAATCCAAACCTCCAACTCACCCTCAATGCCATACCTCCGTATTTTTTGCAGTAGCCTACCATGGGGAACCTTATCAAACACCTTACTAAAATCCATATACACCACATCTACCGCTTTACCCTCGTCTACCTCCTTAGTCACCTTCTCAAAGAATTCAATAAGGTTTGTGAGGCACGACCTGCCCTTCACAAAACCATGCTGACTATCCTTGATCACATTATTCCTATCCAGATGTTCATAAATCCTATCCCTTACAATTCTGTCTAAGACTTTGCCCACAACAGAAGTGAGACTCACCGGCCTATAGTTACTAGGGTTATCCCTACTCCCCTTCTTGAACAAGGGAACCACATTTGCTATCCTCCAGTCTACTGGCACTATTCCTGTAGACAACGAGGACATAAAAATCAAGGCCAATGGCTCTGCAAACTCTTCCCTTGCTTCCCAGAGAATCCTAGGATAAATGCCATCAGGCCCAAGGGACTTATCTATTTTCACCCTTTCCAGAATTTCCAGCACCTCTTCCCTACATACCTCAAAGCCGTCCATTCTAATTAATTGTGACTCAATATAGAAGGGAAAGTAAAAGGTTAGAGGAAGGAGTTGTAAATAGTAAATTATTCTCTGTTATACTTTAAGAAATAAAGTTGTTAATTTTTATTTTAAATAGTTCTTGGCCTCCCGAATTTTCACAGATTACTGCACGGGATAAATCTTTTCTGTGTTGCTGGTTTAAATTAAGCAGGAGGGTTTACCCAGTTTTGTAACACATACAACTGAATGTTTTTTGTTTCTATCACCACATCACACATGGTATGTTTTCATCCATTAACCACCACCAGTAAACCACCCCATGTTCTCCAATCGAATGATTTACACGGAGAGCCTGTTAAGGACAATGCAGACTGTCAAAGATGAGTGGGAAGGCTCTAAATCAAATTGGAGTTGGAAAGGGAGATAGAGCACTCCATCTGTCTATTTTTATTGCTTCTCTTTTCTATTAGCCATAACCCAAAGTTCATGACTTAATTAATTTTCATCAATCTTGCTCCTCAATTAAATCATGAACTGACTCCTTGTCACTGGCCACTCAGGTGTTTTTTTCTTCTTCCTGGTGGAATATGAATCAAGTTTTCTGCATTTGATGTTTCTCCACTGTGTCCTACACCTACACACACACAACATGGGTGCTGGGAGGAAATAAGCACTATTGTTGGAAAAAAAAATGAAAAAAAGTTTAAAAAAGCAATCATCAACTGAGGACGTAAAGAAAGCAAGTAATTTGTATTTTGTAGCACCTTTCACATTCTAAGAATATGCCAAAGTGCTTCAAAGCTAATAAAGTATTTTTGAGGTTAGTTACAGATGGATGATCGATAAATGTAGCAGCTATTAGCCTTTTAAGTTTGTTATGGAAAGGGAGAAAAGTGTTCTGCTAAACGAGGTTTTATTGTTTTTAAAGCAGATTTTATTAGTGCATTTAAATGGTCATTGGATAGGCATATGGGCAAGAATGGAATACTGTAGGTTAGATGGACTTCAGGTTGGCTTCACAGGTCGGCGCAACATCGAGGGCCTGTACTGCACTGTAATGTTCTATGTTCTAAGTCATGATCTGGCTGAAATAAACTGGGAAAGTTACTTGTGGATAAATCTACAGCAGAACAGTGGGACGTCTTCAAAAAGCATGAATCGTTTAGGGTGAAACATAGGCGCAACAAGTCCGCAGAACCCTGGGTGTCTCGGAATATTCAGATATTCTGGATAAATAGAAAAAAGAAAAACTAGTAATAGGTACAAAGGGAGCCAAATAACAGAGGCTGTAGAGGATTATGGAAAGTGCAGGGGATAACTCAAGAAAGCAAATAGGAGAACATAGATGGAGCATGAGAAAATGCTGGTGGGCAAGATTAGGCAGATTCCCAAGGTATTCTAAAAGTATAGCAAACGGAAAAAAATAGGGCCCATGACAGATCAAGGGAGCACGAAGCCAAACAAAACTGACAGAGTGATAAATGAGTACTTCACATTTGTCTTTACTTAAGAAAAGAAGGATGCAAGTACATAATTTGAGAAGGTGCACTGTGAAATTTTGAGCAGATTGATATAAGATGCATGAGGTAATGAAAGTTTTGGCAGGTTAAATAGTGGATAAATCCACAGGTTCAGATAAGCTGTCTTCCAGGCTGCTATGAAACACGAGGGAAGAATGAACAGGGGCCCTGACCAATTTCAAATGCTCATCCAAGTGCTTTTTAAAGATTGTAAGATTAGTCACCTCAATTTCCCTCCTAAATTTCAGACCCATACAAACCTATGGGTGAAAAAGATTTTCATCAAATCCTCTCTAAGCCTCTTGCCTCTCACTTTAAAAGTGATCTATCCTCTTCTTGACACTGACCATCGGGAATAGCTGCTTTCTGTTCACCCTGTCCATGTGCAATACATGGCTCTTGTGATGCAATGGTAATATCCCTACCTCTGAATCAGGAGGCCTGGGTTCAAGTCCCACCTGCTCCACAGATATGCAATAACATCTCTGAACAGGTTGATGAGAAAATAAATCCCTCATCCTATAGACCTCTGTCAGGTACCCCTCAACCTTCTCTGCTCCAAAGAACACCACCCAAGCTTATCCAGCCTCTCTTCATAGCTGAAATGTTCCATCCCAGACAACATCTTGGTGAATCTCCTCCGCACTCCCTCCGGTGCAATCAGATTCATCCTATGGTGTGGTGACCAGAACTGGATACAATATTCCAGCAGGGGCCTAACCAAAGTTCTGTCCAGCTCCAGCATAACCTCCCTGCTATTATAATCTATGCCTCAACTGATAAAGGCAAGCGTCCATATGCCTTCTTAACTTTAACTACCCTATTAACCTGTCCTGCCACCTTCGGGAACTATGGACAAATGCCCCAAGAACCTATGTTCCTCTGAACTGCCTCATCTCCTGACATTCATTGGGTACTCCCTTGTCTTGCTGATTCTTCCAAAGTGCATTATGTCATATTTATCAGGTTTAAATTCCATCTGCTACTAATCTGTCCCGCTGACCAACCCGTTTATTATCTTCCAGTAACCTAAGATTTCTTCCTCACTGTCAACGATCCTGTCAATTTCAGTATCATCTGCAAACTTTCTTATAATTCCCTCACATTCTTATCTACTATTTACGAATATCACAAATAATAAAGGACACAGCATAGATCTCTGTGGAACACCCCTGCACACCAGGCTCCAGTTACACAAACAGCCTTCCACCATTGCTCTCTCTCTTCTGTCATTAAGCCAATTTTAGATGCAACTTGCCAAGTTAACCTGGATTCCATGAACCTTTACTTTCTTTATCAGTTTCTCATAAGAAACTTTGTCAAAGGCCTCGCTGAAATCCACACATCTACTGCATTCGTTGCACCTGGTGTGGTCTCCTCTACATTGGAGAGACAGGACGCCTTCTTGTGGATTGTTTCAGTGAACATCTCTGGGACACCAATACCCACCAAACCCACCGCCCTGGGGCTGAACACTTCAACTTCCCCTCTCACTCCGTCAAAGACATGCAGGTCCTGGGCCTTCTCCACCACCAAACCGTTACCACCCTACACCTGGAGGAGGAATGCTTAATATTCAGCCTTGAGACCCTGCAACCACATGGGATAAATGTGGATTTCAACAGCTTCCTCATTTCCCCTCCCTCAACATTATCCCAGTCCCAAGCCTCCAACTTGACACCACCCTCTGGACCTGTCCAGCACTGCCCCCTCTGACCTATCACCTTCATCCACCTATCGCCTTCCCAGCTAACACCCCCCCCCAACCCCACCCCCCCCCTCCCATTTATCCCTCAGCCCTGACCCACAAGCCTCATTCCTGATAAAGGGCTTATGCCCGAAATGTTGATTCTCCTGCTCCTCGGATGCTGCCTGACCTGCTGTGCTTTGCCAGCACCACACTCACGACTCTGATCTCCAGCATCTGCAGTCCTCACTTTATCCATACACTAACTGCCCTACCATCATCCATACATGGGCTTAGTATGGGAAAGTGGGACTAGTGTAGGTAGTAGTGTACTTTCATTGGTGCCAATGTGATGGGTCAAAGGACCTCTTCTGTACTCTATGATTCAGTTATCTTGCATTTGACACCAGTTTGAAAACAGATTATTTTGAAGGTCAATAATTGTAGCCACAACTTAGGTTTTGAAATAAAACTCAAACAAAAATGGAAAAACTCAGATCATGCAGCATCTTTGGAGAAAGGAATAGAATTAACAGAAATAGAAATGTAAGAGTTTTAAAGCTAGTGAATGGGAAGGAGCAAGAAGAACAAGATTTGCGACAGGATGGAAGCCACAGGAAATTAAGTAACAAAGTACTTAAATGGTTCAAAATGCAAGAGAATGCTTCTTTTTCCCTACCTTTTATAACCATTCTAAATATCTAAAGAGGAGGCATCACATTAAAATGAGGTGCTAACTGCTATATAAAAACCATCTGAATGCAACATCAAGGGATAAAGACAAAGACTAACCTGGCAGCACAGCAAAAAGGAGCAGAAAGAATAAGATGGCCATGGAGGTTATGATTGAAAATTGTTGAATCTGGTGTTGAGTCCTGAAGGCTTTACGGTGTTGAGTTGAAACTTGTTAGTTGAGCAAGCATTTAACTATTGAAGCTCTGCAAATATAATCTCTCTGCTCCAAAATTACAGTTAAAAAATTTGCACCGATCTAAAGTTGTAAAAATCTTCTGGTATTTCAACGATATAACAGACTCCAACTTCCATTTCAGATTATGGTCCAAGTGGAAACTATGTGACCCCTTACAACAAGTGGAAGAAAAACACAACAGAGAAATAACAAATCATGAATTTAAACTAGTAAGGAGTGGGGGGGGGGGGAGGGGAGCGGGTGGTGGTGGTGGTGGGGGGGGGGGGGGGGGACCCAGAGAGTTAGTGAGGAAAGGGATCAATCTGAGACTGGTACAGTTGAGAACAGAAGTGAGTCAAACAGTCAGGGCAGGCAGGGACAAGGTAGGACTAATAAATTAAACTGCATTTATTTCAATGCAAGGTGCCTAACAGGGAAGGCAGATGAACTGGGTGGAACTGAGAAATAAGAAAGGGGTGATCACCTTATTGGGATTGTATTATAGACCCCCTAATAGTCAGAGGGAAATTGAGAAACAAACTTGGAAGGAGATCTCAGCTATCTGTATGAATAGGGGATTTTAACTTTCCAAACATCAACTGGGACTGCCATAGTGTTAAAGGTTTAGATGGAGAGGAATTTCTTAAGTGCGTACAAGACAATTTTCTGATTCAGTATGTGGATGTACCTACTCGAGAAGGTGCAAAACTTGACCTACTCTTGGGGAATAAGGCAGGGCAGGTGACTGAGGTGTCAATGGGGGAGCACTTTGGGGCCAGCGACCATAATTCTACTTGTTTTAAAATAGCGATGGAAAAGGATAGACCAGATCTAAAAGCTGAAGTTCGAAATTGGAGAAAGGCCAATTTTGACGGTATTAGGCAAGAACTTTCGAAAGCTGATGTTGCAGGTAAAGGGAGGGCTGGAAAATGGGAAGCCTTCAGAAATGAGATAACAAGAATCCAGAGAAAGTATATTCTTGTTAGGGTGAAAGGAAAGGCTGGTAGGTAGGGAATGCTGGATGACTAAAGAAATTGAGAGTTTGGATAAGAAAAAGAAGGAAGCATATGTCAGGTAGAGACAGGATAGATCGAGTGAATCCTTAGAAGAGTATGAAGAAAGTAGGAATATACTTAAGAGGGAAATCAGGAGGGCAAAACGGGGACATGAGATAGCTTTGGCAAATAGAATTAAGGAGAATCCAAAGGGTTTTTACAAATATATTAAGGACAAAAGGGTAACTAGGGAGAGAATAGGGCCCCTCAAAGATCAGCAAGACGGCCTTTGTGTGGAGCCATAGGAAATGGGGGAGATACTAAATTAATATTTTGCATCAGTATTTACTGTGGAAAAGGATATTGAAGATATAGACTGTAGGGAAATAGGTGGTAACATCTTGCAAAATGTCCATATTACAGAGAAGGAAGTGCTGGATGTCTTGAAATGGTTAAAGGTGGATAAATCCCCAGGATCTGATCAGATGTACCAGAGAACTCTGTGGGAAGCTAGAGAACTGATTGCTGGGCCTCTTGCTGAGATATTTGTATCATCGATAGTCACAGGTGAGGTGCCAGAAGACCGAAGGTTGGCTAACGTGGTGACACTGTTTAAGAAGGGTGGTAAAGACAAAGGGAACTATAGACCGGTGAGCCTGACCTCAGTGGTGGGCAAGTTGTTGGAGGGAATCCTGAGGGACAGGATGTACAAATATTTGGAAAGGCAAGGACTGATTAGGGATAGTCAACATGGCTTTGTGCATGGGAAATCATGTCTCACAAACTTGATTGAGTTTTTTGAAGAAGCAACAAAGAAGATTGATGAGGGCAGAGCAGTAGATGTGATCTATATGGACTTCAGTAAGGCATTCGACAAGATTCCCCATGGGAGACTGATTAGCAAGGTTAGATCTCATGGAATACAGGGAGAACAAGCCATTTGGATACAGAACTGGCTCAAAGGTAGAAGACAGAGGGTGGTGGTGGAGGGTTGCTTTTCAGACTGGAGGCCTGTGACCAATGGAATGCCACAAGGACCGGTGCTGGGACCTCTACTTTTCATCATTTACATAAATGATTTGGATGCAAGCATAGGAGGTACAGTTAGTAAGTTTGCAGATGACACCAAAATTGGAGGTGTAGTACACAGCGAAGAGGGTTACCTCAGATTTCAACAGGATCTGGACCAGATGGGCCAAAGAGCTGAGAAGTGGCAGATGGAGTTTAATTCAGATAAATGTAAGGTGCTGCATTTTGGGAAAGCAAATCTTAGCAGGACTTATACACTTAATAGTAAGGTCCTAGGGAGTGTTGCTGAACAAAGAGACCTTGGAGTGCAGGTTCATAGCTCCTTGAAAGTGGAGTCGCAGGTAGATAGGATAGAGGAGAAGTCGTTTGGTATGCTTTCTTTTACTGGTCAGAGTATTGAGTACAGCAGTTGGGAGGTCATGTTGCAGCTGTACAGAACATTGGTTAGGCCACTGTTGGAATATTGCATGCAATTCTGGTCTCCTTCCTATTGGAAAGATGTTGTGAAACTTGAAAGGGTTCAGAAAAGATTTACAAGGATGTTGCCAGGGTTGGAGGATTTGTGCTATAGGGAGAGGATGAAGGCTGGGGCTGTTTTCTTTGGAGCATCGGAGGCTGAGGGGTGATCTTATAGAGGTTTACAAAATTATGAGGGACATGGATAGGATAAACTCCCCTGAGATAGGGGAGTCCAGAACTCGATGGCCTAGGTTTAGGGTGAGAGGGGAAAGATATAAAAGAGACCTAAGGAGCAACTTTTTCACACAGAGGGTGGTACGTGTATGAATGAGCTGCCAGAGGATGTGGTGGAGGCTGGTACAATTGCAAGACTTAAGAGGCATTTGGACAGGTATATGAATAGGAAGGGTTTGGAGGGATATGGGCGGGATGCTGGCAGGTGGGACTAGATTGGGTTGGGATATCTGGTCAGCATGGATGGGTTGGACCGAAGGGTCTGTTTCCATGATGTACATCTCAATGACTCGATGACTCTATAACATCTTGGTGGTCAGGTTTGCTCATGCTACATGGGAGGGTTTAAACTAGATTGGCAGGGGGATGTGGGAACCTTAATAGCAGGGAGGCAAGTGCAAGGCTGGAAGAGATACAACAATCAGAAATAATAAGTTGAAGAGGCAGGTCAGGCTGGAACATGACAGAGAATAAGGAATGCCTGTTGGATTAAATTGCATCAATTTCAATGCAAGATGGCTCCACTCAGGGCGTGGATAGGTACGTGGGACAGGGATATTTTAGCCATTACAGAAACATGGCTAAGGGAGGGACAGGACTGGCAGCTTAATGTGTCGGGATACAGGTGCTTTAGGCGGGACAGAGGCGGTGGAAGGAGGGGAGGAGCTGTTGCATTTTTGATCAAGGAGAGTATCACAGCAGTAACCAGATAAAATAACTGAAAGATCAACCAGTGAAGCTTTGAGGATGAAGCTAAGAAATAAGAAGGGAATGGTGATGTTATTGGGGTTGTACTATAGGCCCCCAAATAGTCAATTGGAAATAGAGGAACAAATATGCAGGGAGACTGGGGAGACTTGCAGGAGCAATAGGTTTGTCATAGTTGGGGATTTTAATTTTCCCAACATAGACTGGTAGTGCCATAACATTAAGGGCTTGGATGGGGTGGAATTTGTTAAGTGCATTCAGGAAAGTTTCCTTCAGCACTTCATATCGGGTCCTACTTGGGAAGGGGCAAAACCTGACCTATTCTTGGGAAATAGGGCAGGACAGGTGGCTGAGGTGACTGTGGGGGAGCACTTTGGGATCAGAGATCACAATTCTATTAATTTAAAATAGATATGGAGAGGGACAAAACTGGTCCACAGGTTCAAGTTCTAAATTGGGACAAGGTAAATTTTGATTGAATTAGTCAGGAGCTTGCAGGAGTTGACTGGAGTAGTTTGTCTCTAGACAAAGGGACCTCTGGCAAGTGGAAGGTCTTTAAAAGTGAGATAGCTGGAATTCAAGGTCCAGTGAGGGGAAAGGGCAATGTTGGCAGGAATAGGGAATTCCTGAATGACAAGAGATATTGAGGCTTTGACCAGAAAAAAGAAGGAGGCATGGCTCAAGTACAGGCAGCTGAGATCAAGGGAATCCCTGGAGGTATACAGGGAATACAGGAATTTACTGAAGAAAGAAATCAGGAGGGTGAAAAGGGGGCACGAGATAGCTTTGGCCGAGAAGGTTAGGATGAATCCAAAGAAGTTATTTAAGGATATTAAAGGAAAAAGAATAACTAGAGAGAGAATAGGGACCCCTCTAGAACCAAAGTGGACATGTATGTGTAGAAACACAGGAGATGGGCGAGGTCCTCAATGAATATTTCTCCCCAGTGTTTACCATGGAGAAAGACATGAAGATTTGGGAACTTGGGGAAATTAGTGGTGATATCTTGGGGACAGTCCATATCACAATAGAGGAGGTGTTGGACATATTAGAATGTGTGAAGTTGGATAAACCTCCTGATCCTGACTAGATATATCCAAAAATACTGCAAGAGGATAGAGAAGGAATTGCAGGGGGCCGTAGCTGATACTTTTGCATCAGCATTAGCCACAGGTGAGGTCCCGGAAGGCTGAAAGGTAGCAAATGTTGTGCCCTTATTCAAGAAGTGCTTCAAAGAAAAACTTAGGAGCTATAGATCAGTAAGCCTAACATCAGTAGTAGATACGTTACTTGAAAATATTCTGAGATAAGATATACATGCATTTGGAAAGACAGGGTTTGATTAGGAATAATAAACATGGCTTTGTGCATGGGAGATCATGCCTCACATATTTGATAGAGTTCTTTGACAGAGTGACTGGGAAGGTTGATGAGACAGGGTGGTAGACATAGTCTATATGGATTTCAGTAAGGCCTTTGATAAGGTTCCATATAGTAGGCTGCTCTGGAAGGTTAGATTGCAAGAAATCCTGGGAAGCTGGCAAATTGGATACACAATTGGCTTGACGGTATGAAGCAGAGGGTAATAGTGGAAGCATGCTGTCAGACTGGAGGCCTGTAACTAGTAGTCGGTGCTGGGCCTGTTACTGTTTATTATCTAAAGCAATGATTAGTAAGTTTGCAGATGACAAAAAAAGGAGGTATCGTGGAAGGTTATCAGAAACTGCAGGAGGACCTTGATCAGTTGGAGAAGAAGGCCAAGAAATGGCAAATGGAGTTTAATATAAATAAGTGTGAGGTCTTCCATTTTGGAAAGTCTAAACAAGGCAGGGGTTTTGTGGTGAATGGTAGGGCCTTAAGGAGTGTAGTGGACTTTGGCGTTCAAATGCATGGTTCTCTGCAAGTGGAGTCACAGGTAGACAGAGCAATGAAGAAGGCTTTTGGTACACTGGTGTTCATCAGTCAGGGCATTGAGTATAGAAATTGGGAAATCATGTTGCAGTTATATAGGACATTGGTGAGGCTGCACTTGGAGTATTGTGTTCCGTTTTGGTCACCTTGCTATAGGAAGGATCGTATTAAACTGGAAAGAGTGCAGAAGAAATTTACAAGGATGTTGCCAGGACTCAAGGGTCGAGGTTATAGGGAGAGGTTGGACAAGCTAGGACCTTTTCCTTTAGAATGCAGGAGATAAGAGGCATAGATAGTAAGTTTGCAGATGACACCAAAATTGGAGGTGTAGTGGACAGCGAAGAGGGTTACCTCAGATTACAACAGGATCTGGACCAGATGGGCCAATGGGCTGAGAATTGGCAGATGGAGTTTAATTCAAATAAATGCAAGTTGCTGCATTTTGGGAAAGCAAATCTTAGCAGGACTTATACAATTAATGGTAAGGTCCTAGGGAGTGTTGCTAAACAAAGAGACCTTGGAGTGCAGGTTCATAGCTCCTTGAAAATGGAGTTGCAGGAAGATAGGATAGTGAAGAAGGCATTTGGTATGCTTTGCTTTATTGGTCAGAGTATTGAGGTATTGAGTATAGGAGTATATGTTGCGGCTGTATAGGACATTGGTTAGGCCACTGTTGGAAAATTGCATGTAATTCTGGTCTCCTTCCTATCGGAAAGATGTTGTGAAACTTGAAAGGGTTCAGAAAAGATTTACAAGGATGTTGCCAGGGTTGGAGGATTTGAGCTATAGGGAGAGGCTGAACAGGCCAGGGCTGTTTCTCTGGAGCGTCGGAGGCTGAGGTTTGATTTTATAGAGGTTTACAAAATTATGAGGGGCATGGATAGGATAAGTAGGCAAAGTCTTTTCCCTGGGATCGGGGAGTCCAGAACTAGAGGGCATAGATTTAGGGTGAGAGGGGAAAGATATAAAAGAGACCTAAGGGGCAACTTTTTCACGCAGAGGGTGGTACGTGTATGAATGAGCTGCCAGAGAAAGTGGTGGAGGCTGGTACAATTGCAAGATTTAAGAGGCATTTGGACAGGTTTATGAATAGGAAGGGTTTGGAGGGATATGGGCGGGATGCTGGCAGGTGGGACTAGATTGGGTTGGGATATCTGGTCAGCATGGATGGGTTGTACTGAAGGGTCTGTTTCCATGCTGTACACCTCAATGACTCTATGACTCTATAACATCTTGGTGGTCAGGTTTGCTCATGCTACATGGGAGGGTTTAAACTAGATTGGCAGGGGGATGTGGGAACCTTAATAGCAGGGAGGCAAGTGCAAGGCTGGAAGAGATACAACAATCAGAAATAATAAGTTGAAGAGGCAGGTCAGGCTGGAACATGACAGAGAATAAGGAATGCCTGTTGGATTAAATTGCAGCAATTTCAATGCAAGATGGCTGAGAGGTAAGCCAATGCACTCAGGGCATGGATAGGTACGTGGGACTGGGATATTTTAGCCATTACAGAAACATGGCTAAGGGAGGGAACATGGCCGGGTACTGGTATGTGGGACTAGATTGGGTTGGGATATCTGGTCGGCATGGACAGGTTGCTGAAGGGTCTGTTTCCATGCTGTACATCTCTATGACTCTATGACTCTATGAGGAGGATCTATTATATCGTATAGAAATGTATAGGTTCATGAGAGGCATGGATACGATGAATGCACTCAATCTTTTTCCCAGGGCTGGGGAAATCGAGGACTAGAGGGCATCAGTTTAAGGTTAGAAGGGAAAGAATAAAAGGAAACCTGAGGGGCAGCTTTTTTACACAGAGGGTGGTACGCATATAAAATCAGTTGCCAGAGGAAGTGGTTCAGGTGGGTACATTAACAACATTTAAAAGGCATTTGGACAAATTCATGAATAGGAAAGGTTTAGGTGTTGATGATCAAAGTGCAGGGAAATGGGGTTAGCATGGATGTACAGTTTGGTTGGCAGTTTGCATTGAAGGGCTGGTCTCCACACTTTAGGACTCTATGACTCTATGACTCTCTAATTTATACGTAATGTTAAAAATTCAGAATACAAAATACTTTAACCATCTCTTTCATTTCTAGTCAGAGTAGAAATGACAAGATATATCGGATGAATATATCGGCTGAAAGGATAGTGTCATGGGGAGGACTTCAGATTCCTGGGGCCTTGGGATTGGTTCTGGGGGAGGTGGGAGCTGTACAAATTGACTGTGTTACAGCTGGGCAGGACTGAGACTGATATCCTTGGGGGAGCTTTTTTGCTAGAGTGATTGGGGAGGGATTAAGCTAATATGCCAGGGGGATGGGAACCTCTGTGAGGAGTTAGAGAAGGAGGGAGCAAGGACAAATCCAAAAGGTGGAAAAGGGAAGAAGAAAAGTGATAGGAGAGAAATCAAGGACAAAATTCAAACAGGGTTTTGAGAAAAATATTGGGAGTGAGACAAACGTTGTTGAAAAGACAAGCTTAAAGGCTTTGTGCCTTAATGTGCTGAACATTTGCAATAAAGTGGATAAACTAATCACTGAGATAGATGTAAATGGGTACGATATAATTGGGATTATGGAGATATGGCTGCAGGTTGAGCAGGGTTAGGAACTGAATGTCCCAGAGTATTCAGTATTTAGGAAGGAGAGGCAAAAAGGAAAAGGGAGTGGAGTAGCATTGCTGGTTAAAGAGGAAACTAACACAATAGTGAGAAAAAATATTAGCTGTGACAATATGGAGTCTGCGTAGAGTTCAGAAATATCAAGGGGCAAAGAATATTGCTGGGTGTCATATATAAACCCCCAAGCTGCAGAGGTGATGTTGGAAATTAGAGATGCATGTGATTATGGAATATTGGTGATCATGGGTGATTTTAATCTGCACATAGATTGGGCAAATCAAATTAGCCACAATGCCATAGAGGAGAAATTCCTGCATTGTATACAGGATGGTTTTCTCAATCAATATGTGGACCAACCTTCTTCACCGAGACAGTTGTTAATCTATGGAATTCCTTGCACAGGGAAGTAGTTGACGTTACTTCAGTAACCACTTTTAAAACTAAGGTAGCTACTTTTTTGAAAAATAAAGGAATTAAGAGTTATGTTGAAAATGTGGGACAGTGGAGCTGAGTCCATGAAAAGATCAGCCATGATCTTATTGAATGGTGGAGCAGGCTCGAAAGGCCGGATGGCCTACTCCTACTCCTAGGTGTTCTTATGGAGAAACTAATTAGAGAGCAGGCCATCGTAGACTGGGTACTGTGTCATGAAAAGGGAATCATTGCAAATCAAGCTGGGCAAGACCCCTTGGGGATGAGCAACTATAACATGATGGAATTTTTTTCAAGATGAGGAGTGAGGTAGTTGATTCAGAGACTAGGGTGCTGAATCTTAATAAAGGAAACTATGGAGATATTAGGTGTGACTTGGCCCTGATAGACTGGGAGGGTTACTTAAAAGATGACAGTGCATAGGCAATGGCAAATGTTCAAGGAATGCATGGGGGATGTGCAACAACTGTTGATTCCTGTTGAGCACAAAAGCAAAATGGGTAAACGAGCAAATCTATGACTTAAAAAGGAAATTAGAGATAGTATCGATTTAAGAAAGAAGCATTCAGATTGGCCAAGAAAAATAATAGGTCTGAGGTATGGGAGCAGTTTAAAATTCAGCAAAAAGGACCAAAGGATTGATTAAGAAGGGGAAAATACAGTACAAATTTAAGCTTGCAGGGAACATAAAGACTGACACTGAGAGTTTCTACAAGTACTTGAAGAGAAAGAGACTGGTGCAGACAAGCGTAGGTACCCTACAGACAGAGATGGGTGATTGTATAATAGGGGTCAAAGAAATGGCTGAGCAACTAAAGATATACTTTAGTTCTGTCTTTACAAAAGAGGACACAAATCAGATACCAGAGATGTTGGAGAATGCAAAGTTAGTGAAGGGAGATCAATATTCATAGAGAAATGGTCCTGGGAAAATTGATGGGATTAAAGGTGACAAATCTCCGGGGCCTAATAATCTACATCCCAGAGTACTTAAGGACGTGGCTCTAGAAATAGTGGATGCATTGGTGGTGGTCATCTTCCATGATTCTATCAACTCTGGAACAGTTGCTGCAGATTGGAAAGGAGCTAATGCCACTCCAATACAAAGGAACCTCGATTATCTGGCGTTTGATTATCCAAATTTCAGATTATCCGAACAAGATCGCAAGATCCTGATGCTTGGCTAAACTGTGTTCGATTATCCGAACATTCGATTATCCGAACAAAATACTGCCCGGCCATGTCGTTCGGATAATATTGGCTCCTCTGTATTCAAACAGGGAGGTAGCGAGAAACCAGGGAATGATAGAGCAGTAAGCCTAACATCGTAGTGGGGAAAATTCATAAATTCATTCTCAAGGACTTTAGAGCAGAGCATTTAGAAAGCAGTAGCAGGATCACACACCACCGTGTAACATCTGCATGCCTAAGAAGAACAGAGGGCCCACCCAGTCATTTGGGCTCCGCTGACGACTCAGTAGAAGAGCTGAATAGTAAATGTACAGACTTGTATATAGGAAAAATAAATTTCAATGTCTGTATGTAAAGCAATGTAATGTGTGCACAAGAATGGTATGTCTAATTATATAGAGATCCAAATAAATTTATGAATAAAGTATATTTTTGAAATAATAAAAAAAGAAGCCAGCATAAAGATCCACCAAGAGCAGGTCAACACAACCAAACGATCCTCCAACGTCCAGTCACGATCCACTAGCTCTGATGACTCGAAGCTCCAATCCCGATCCTGGTATCTCCCCTGCCAGGTAAGTATCATAAGCACCAAAGTGATGTGTCCCTCTCAGTCGCCCTCTGCTGGATGGTCTTCCTGCTGCTGATCACTGGGGCTGTTGACTGATGATTCGCTCTTCAGTGCAGGTGATTGCTTCCGTTGGTGATAAAGTTGACAAAATAATCTAAAAGCTACAGACTAAAGGCAAATAATATAAATGAATAATTTTACAAATTAGGGTCAGGATGGATCATGTGTCAATTCTGCAACATAAAGGATACCATTTTGATCCAGGGCAGACACATCTGTCATAAGAGCTTGAGTTTGAAGCAGCTTCGGTTCAGTGTTAATGAGCTGGAGGTAAAGAACCGAAATAGTGATACATCAGGTAAGGGGGAAGTTTCAGAGATTTAGTCTACATGGAGACTGTCACACCACTTAGGAGACAGTCTTCTGGTTGGTTTTCTGATTAAGGGCTTTTGTCCGAAACATAGATTTTCCTGCTCCTTGGATGCTGTCTGACCTGCTGTGCTTTTCTAGCACCACACTCTCAACTCTAATCTCCAGCATCTGCAGTCCTCATGTTCGCTTGGTTGGGTTAGTGGTCAGAGACAGACAGACATGACAATGAGTGGAGTAACTAATGGAAGCCAGAGGGCTGGAATGTCACCCATACTTGAAGCATTTAATGGGGAGTGCATGGGAGTAATAGTGGAGATAGCATCATGAGGGGGATTCACATTGTTCTCTGCAGCAAAGATGGAGAATCCAGATGGCCTGCCCAGTACCAGGGTTCAGGATATCTGCTCGTGTCTGGAAAGAAACTTGTAGTGAGACTGGGAGGATCCACTGGTTGGAGTCCATATAGATGCCAATTATAGAGGTAGAAACTAGGGAAAAGGTGTTCAAAGTTTGTGAGAAGATTTGTAGCTCGGGTGCTCGTTGTCGTGGTTCTGTTCGCCGAGCTGGAAATTTGTGTTGCAGATGTTTCCTCCCCCGTCTCGGTGACATCCTCAGTGCTTGGGAGCCTCCTTTGAAGCGCTTCTGTGATCTTTCCTCTGGCATTTGTAGTGGTTTGAATCTGTCGCTTCTGGTTGTCAGTTCCAGCTGTCCGTTGCAGTGGTCGGTATACTGGGTCCAGGTCAATGTGCTTATTGATTGAATCTAGGAATTCCCTGGCTGTTCTCTGTTTGGCTTGTCCTAGAATAGTAGTGTTGTCCCAATCGAATTCATGTTGCTTGTCATCTGCTTGTGTGGCTACTAAGGATAGCTGGTCGTGTTGTTTCGTGGCTAGTTGGTGTTCATGGATGTGGATTGTTAGCTGTCTTCCTATTTGTTCTATGTAGTGTTTTGTGCAGTCCTTGCATGGGATTTTGTACACTACATTAGTTTTGCTCATGCTGGGTATCGGGTCCTTCGTCCTGGTGAGTTGTTGTCTGAAGGTGGCTGTTGGTTTGTGTGCTGTTATGAGTCCTAGTGGTCGCAGTAGTCTGGCTGTCAGTTCGGAAATGCTCTTGATGTATGGTAACGTGGCTAGTCCTTTGGGTTGTGGCATGTCCTCATTCCGTTGTCTTTCCCTTAGGCATCTGTTGATGAAATTGCGCGGGTTTTTGGCGAATACATTGTATAGGTGTTCTTCTTCCTCTTTTTGCAGTTCTAGTGTGCTGCAGTGTGTTGTGGCCCTTTTGAATAGTGTCTTGATGCAGCTTCTTTTGTGTGTGTTGGGGTGGTTGTTTTTGTAGTTCAGGACTTGGTCTGTGTGTGTGGCTTTCCTGTGTACCTTTGTGGTGAATTCTCCATTTGGAGTTCTCTGTACCATCACGTCTAGGAATGGGAGTTGGTTGTCCTTTTCTTCCTCTGTAGTGAATCGGATCCTGTGAGTGTGGCGTTGATGATCCGGTGTGTGTTCTCTATTTCTGTGTTTTTAATGATTACAAAGGTATCATCCACATATCTGACCCAGAGTTTGGGTTGAATTTACTGTAAGACTGTTTGTTCTAACCTTTGCATTACTGCTTCTGCTAGGAGTCCAGAGATGGGTGAGCCCATAGGTTTGCCGTTGATTTGTTCATATATTTGGTTGTTGAATGTGAAGTGTGTTGTGAGGCACAGGTCCGGTAGTTTGAGTATGCAGTCTTTGTTGATAGGTTCAACGTCCTGTTGTCCGTTCTGTATGTCCAGCAGTTGGCTATTGTTTCTCTGGCTAGGGTTTTGTCAATAGAGGTGAACAGTGCCGTTACATCGAATGAGAGTTACATCACTGTTCACCTCAATCGACAAAACACTAAATTACAAAGCAGAATCTCAAAGTTTATAATTTCTGGAGTATTCCCTGAGTCTATCCAAATTTCCATATGGTATATAAGTTGGTGAGCTGAATATGTGATATGACGAGTATTGGACAAGTGGCTTTTGGTTCCAGGGCCACCCAAAAATTGTTTTAAAGTGAGAAATGGGAGTGAGTGATTAAATTTGCAAAGATGTAGTTTATCAGAGGGTAGAGACAAGATAAAATCAAGAAATAGCAAAATGGGAAATGAAGTTCAGAGAATGGCAGGGTGGGACAGATGAAACAAAACCTAGCCAACAATCAAGACCAGGCCTCACAATGATAACAAAAAGACAAAAATAAAGACTGGATCTGAATGCAAGTGTCATTCATGACAAAGGAAATAAATTGACAGCACACATCGAAGCAAATAGATATGACATGAAAGCCATGAAGGCATGAAGGAGATATAGCTGTAGAATAACAAGAATATTGAGAGGTACATGACACTCCAGATGAATCAGAAGCGAGATAAAGGTTGAGGTGTAGCACTATTAGTCAAGGGTGATATCTGTGCAACAGTTAGAACCTTGAACCTTGGTTCAGTAGAAATAGTTTGTATTGAGATGAGGAATTGTAAGGGAAATCTGTCACTAGTGGGAGGGGTCTACAGTCCACTGAACTGTAACCACAGAGTGAGCAATGTATACAAGATGAAATATTAGTGCTTACAATAAATGGAACTGAAATAATTATGGGTGATCATCATCCAGAAAAATTACAGCAGCTTTAATAGCCTGAATAAAGAATTCATGTATTACTTATGAGATAGTCTTTTAGAGGAACTGATCAGAGAGCAGGTTTAATAATATTTGGTGTTGTATACTGTCACACGATTAATGAATGACCTCAGAGGAAAATCCCATCTAAGTAACAGTGACTACAGTCAGATTGAAATTTATTTTGAGCTTGAGAGGGAGAAGTTGGGTCTAAGTCTAGTATTTTAAAATGAAATAAGAACACTATGTGGGCATGAAAGTTGAACGAGCTGAAGTGAACTAGCTTACTATGTGTATAATCAAAAGAGGATCAGTGGCAGATGTTAAAGGAGATATTTTAGAATACAGAACAAACATATTCCTCATAGAAAGAACAATTCCAAAGGGAGGACATACCGAATATGGCTAAGTAAATAAAGTTCAAATGTAAGGAAAAATACATGTATCTGCGCAAAGGTAAGAGTTGTGTTAGATGATTAGTAAGACGATAAATAACAGCAGAGAATGACAAAATGGTTAATCAGGTTAAAGAAGTTAGAGTATGAGAGGAAGCTAGGCAGGAAAGTTGAAACAGATAGAAAGAATTTCTACAGGTATTTGAGAAAAGGAAAAGCATACGTGAAGGGGTGTTGGTCCTCTGGAGAATGAGAATAACTGTACATCAGGAGGTGAAAGAGAGGAACTTAGCAAAACTACAATTTTGTATGAAGCAGTATGAAGCAGACTGAAAGAGCTGTGGGCTGGCAAGTGTTTGACTCCAGCTGGACTTTACCCTCAGGTCATAGAGTCAAAGAGAACAAATTCCTTAATTCTGTTTGCCAAAGACATTTCATGGTCCCTTTTAGCCCTCCTAATTCTTTGTTTGAATTATTTTTCACTATTTTTGTATTCTTCCAGCACACTGTTTGTCTTCAGTCTCCTAAACCTTCTGTATACCTCCTTGTTCTTTTTGATTAAACTCTCAACTTCTCTTCTCATTCAAGGTTCCTGAAGCTTGCCATCCCTATCCTTCATTTTCACAGGAATATGCTGCTCCTGAACTCTAACCAACTTGAACATACACCTACTGGGGAACTCCAAACCAGTGTATACAGGAAGAACACCCATTCTGACCAGATACTGAACTTTAACAGTAATCACCCCAGCATCCACAAACGGAGCTGCATTAGGACATTATTTAAATGGACAAGGACACACTGCAGCAACCCAGAACACTTACTCAAAGGATTTAAACAAAATGGGTACCCCAGGAGCACTATCCTCCAGTACTTATAGGACAAACCAAAGAAGAAAATACTACATGACCAGACATGATCGCAACCATACCGTACATCAAATACATATTAGACATAACTAACTGACTACTCAGACCTCTGGGAATCTTAGTGGCACAAACCGGTAAACACCTTCCATCAACTCTTCACAAAGGTTAAAGACCTCACAAGTCACCATGGATCCCAATGCATCTTAAGCTTCTGGATAAGACGACCATGAGAGAACTTGTCAAAAGCCTTACTAAAATCAATGTAGGCAATATCCACTGATGGGATCTAACCAAGGTTGTTGAGAGAGGCAAGACAGGAGACTGCTGGAGCCTTGACCAAGATCTTTGTATCCTCACTCGCCATGGAAAGGTCCCAGAGGACTGGCAAGTAGCTAATGTTGTTCTTTTGTTCAAGAACGAAATAGGGATAATCCAGGTGATTGTACACCGGTGAGTCTCACATTGGTGGTTGGGAAACAGTTGGAGAGAAGTCTTAAGAGTTTTACGTGTATTTGGAAAAGCATGGCCTAATTAGGGACAGTCAGTGTGGCTTTGTGTGGGACAGGTTGCGTCTTATTAACTTGATTGAATTTTTCGAGGAGGTGATGAAAGTGATCAATGAAGGTATAGCAGTGGATATTAATCTAGGAGTTTAATCTAGGTAAGTGTGAGGTGCTGCACTTTGGGAGATCAAACGTTAAGGAAAAGTATACAGCTAAAAGCAGGACTCTAAACAGCATTAATGTAATGTGGGATCTTGAAGTTCAAGTCCATAGCTCCCTGAAAGTGTCCGCACAAGTAGTTAGGATGGTAAATAAGATGTACGGCATGCATACCTTTATTGGTTGGGGAATTGAGTACAAGAGTCAGGATGTCATGTTGCAGCTTTAGAAGACTTTGGTTAGGCCACACTTAGAGTATTGCATTCGGTTCTGGTTGACACATTACACGAAGGATGTGGAGGCTTTGGAGAGGGTGCAGAAGAGGTTACCAGGATACAGGCTGGATTAGAGGGTATGAGCGGTAAAGAGAGGCTAGAAAAACTTAGGTTGTTTTCGTTAGAGCGGCAGAGGCTGAGAGGAGACTAGATAGAAGTCTACAAAACTTATGAGATGCATACTAAGGGTTGAGAGTCAGAATCTTTTTCCTAGAGTTGAAATGTCCAATACGAGGGGGGCATGCATTAAATGTGCGAGGGGGAAAGTTCAAAGGAGATGGGAGGTGCATGTTTCTTACAAAGAAAGTGTAGGAGTCTGGAACATGCTGCCAGGGGTGGCGGTTAAGGGAAATACAATAGGGGTGTTTAAGGGACTTTCAATAAGCATATGATTAAGCAAGGAATGGAGGCATATGGAGCAAGGGCAGGCAGAAGGGATTAGTTTAATTTGGCGTCATGTTCAGCGCAACATCGTGGGCTGAAGGGTGTATTCCTGTACTGTACTGTTCTGTGTCCTCTGTTTATAAAGTGCCCAGGGACGTGTCGGTTAGGTGGATTAGCCATGGGAAATGTCAGGTTACAGGGATAGGGTCAGGGGATGGTTTTAGGTGGGAAGCTCTTTGGAGGGTGGGTGAGGACTCGATGGACCGAATGGCTTATTGCTACACTGTAGGGATTCTATGATTCTAGGAATCTGTGATATGTTACACAGCTATGAGGATCAGGCTGTCACAATTAACAGTTAGACTGATGAAGGACAGATTAATTTTGAGCATTAAAATGAGACCATTTTCCCCAAAGAACAACTATGTACCAGCCTTAGATCGGAATATTAAATATTTACTGGAAGAAGCCAGTCAATGGAGAAATGTGACTACTATAAGTAAAGTAGGAAAGGCCAATGGGGTCATGGGCTGGGAACATGAAGTACAAAAATGGAAGATAGGAAAATGCAGTGCAAGCACTAACAGTGACTCCACAATCAACATGACCACAGAAAGACATCATAAACCATTGAAAGGAATCCTGTTAATAGGAGAAAGGGGTTTTGTGGAGGCACAAATGATGCTTTAAGATTTGTCAGTAAGGTCTTTGTTATTAGAATTAAGCTGTCTCTAATGGAAAGCAGACCCTACAATGTTTTACTAGCACCTACTTTCTGGTACCAACAACATTCAGGAAACTTAACGCCACCCAGGACAAAGCAGTCTTCTTGATTGACGCCACATCTCCAAGAAGCCACTCTCTCCACCACCGATGCCAAGAAGCAGCAGTGTGTACTATCCCCAACAAGCACTGCAGAATTCACCCAGGTTCTTTAGACAGTGTATTCGAAACCCACAACCACTTCTATCCAGAAGGATAAATGTATATGGGAACAGCATCACCTGCACGTTCACCTGCAAGCCACTCACTGGCCTGACTTGGAAATATACCACTGTTTCTTCACTGTCGCTGAGTCAAAATCCCAGAATTCCCTCCCTAAGGGCATTGAGGGTCTACTTACAGGACGTGGACTGCAGCGATTCAAGAAGGCAGCTCACCCCCCACCTTCTCAAGGGGCAACTAGGGATGGGCAATAAATGATTTGCTGCCAGGGATGCCCACAGCCCACAAATGAATGAATAAAGACAAAGTCATGACAGTCCAAATGTTAAAGACAGACTTTTTGTATGGTCTAATCAATATTTTTATTTAATATCAATACTGTCAAAGATTCGCAAATAAATCATACGGGTGATACATGATATACAACATGACCACCTCTGAAAATGTTTCTATCTCAGAATAAAAGCCATTTGTTTAGATATTTATTGGCAGTCTCAGCCACATTACCATTATGAAAGGGAGGGACGGAGATTCCCAGGGAGGGACATTTATAAGGAAAGAGGGAGGGAGAAATATAAGGAAGGAGAGATAGAGAGAGGTACACAGGGAAGGAAGAACTGTGGGAGATAGAACAGTCTGACCGAATTAAAGAGGCATAGCTCCGATGAGCTCCAGGTAACGTTTATGCATCTCATCCACTTACTCTTCCAGTTCCTCACCAGGGTCAAGTATGACTCCTTGTCAGTCAGCAAGCAGTCACAATCTCAGCCAGTGTCACAGGTGAATACTGTGAGGTGCTGCCTGACCTGTCCAAGTAATGGAAGTGTGACTTGAGTGCTCACATTATCCTCTCTGTTATTAAATAAGTAAATTAGTGCACTACAAATTGACAACCATTCTCCGTTACAGAGTACACAGGATTCCTGCATGAGCTGATAGCCTTTTAAGGACAAGACAACTGTATTTTCTAAAAATGTCACAAAATCTTTGAAGTTTTACTTTTCAAGCATGTAAGACCATGAAACACAGGAGCAAAAATAGGCCTTTCAGCTAATCAAGACTGCTCTGCCATTCAATGGAATTATGGCTGATCTGACAGTCTTCAAATCCACTTTCCTGCCTTTATCTGTAACATTTGATTCTTTTTCTCATTACAAATCTGTCTATCTCAGCCTTGAATACACTTAATGATTCAATCTCAACAGCCCTCTCTGATAAAGAATTTTACAGATTCAACACTCTCGGACTGAACAAATTCCTAATGTGAGACCACTTATTCTAAAATTATGCCCTCTGGTCCTCAACTCTCCCACAAGGACAAACAAACTGTCTATATCTACCCTGGCAAGTGATAAGAAGCTTGAATGTTTCAATCAGATCACCTCTCAATCTTTTAAACTTCAATCAGCACAGGCCCAAGTTAATTTAGAAGATGTTAGTCATAGAGTGATAGAGATGTACAGCATGGAAATAGACACTTCGGACCAACCCACCCATGCTGACCAGATATCCTAACCTAATCTAGTCCCATTTGCTAGTATTTGGCCCATATCCCTCTAAACCCAGCCTAATCATGTACCCATCTAGGTGCTTTTTAAATGTTGTAATTGTATTAGCCTTCACCACTTCCTCTGACAGCTCATTCCATATATGTACCACCCCCTGCATGAACATGTTGCCCCTTAGGTCCTTTTTAAATCTTTCCCCTTTTGCCCTAATCCTATGACCTTTAGTTCTGGATTCCTCCACCCCAGGTAAAAGATCTTATCCAATTTGCCCTATGCATGCCCCTCATGATTGTATAAATCTCTATAAGGTCACCCCTCAGCCTTCAACGTTCCAGGGGAAACAGCCCCAGTCTACTCAGCCTCTCCCTACAGCTCAAGTCCTCCAACCCTGGCAACATCCTTGTAAATCTTTTCTGAACCCTTTGAAGTTTCACAACATCTTTCCGATAGGAGAGAGACCAGAATTGCACACAATATTCCAAAAGTGGCCTAGCCAATGTCCTGTACAGCCACAACATGACCTCCCAACTACTACACTCAATACTCTGACCAATAAAGGAAAGCATACCAAATACCTTCTTTATGATCTTATCTACTTGCAACTCCGCTTTCAAGGAGCTATGAACCTCTACTCCAAGGTCTCTTTGTTCAGCAACACTCCCCAGGTCTTTATCATAAGTGTATAGGCCCTGTTCTGATTTGCCTTTCTGAAATGCAGCACCTTACATTTATCTAAAATAAACTCCATCTACCACTCTTTGGCCAATTGACCCCTCTGATCAAGATCCCGTTGTATTCTGAGGTCACCTTCTTTGCTGTCCACTACACTTCCAATTTTGGTGCCATCCACAAACTTACTAAATATACCTTCTATGTTCACATCCGAATCATTTATATAAATGATGAAAGTCCCATTACATTTCATCCAAATAGGGTCTTAATAAAATATGTAGAGGCTTCCAAAGCAAAATGAAGGAATCAACAAGTCTCATCTTACTAGGCAAAAGTGAGGACAGCAGATGCTGGAGATCAGAGTCAAGATTAGAGTGATGCTAGAAAAACACAGCAGGTCAGGCAGCAGCCAAGGAGCAGGAAAATCGATGTCCCAATGAAGAGCTCCTGCCCGAAATGTTGATGCTCCTGCTCCTCAGATGCTGCCTGACCTACTGTGCTTTTCCAGCACCACTCTAATCAAGTCTCATCTAGCTGTTGAGTTGGCAGGGCACACAAATGAGGCTAGATGCCAGTTTTGAGGTCTCAGAATTGAACACAACCATGAAAAATCCTAAAGTGGAACATATGATTTGGATGAACAAACACTGAGAACAAGTAAACGTGCAGCAAGTTGTTTTGAATCTTCCATCAATAGGAGATACTAGGAATAGGAGGCTTATTGTTTTTAGTAGAGCTAATGATGCAAATCTCCGTGATAGGTTCTTTAGTCTAGCTGTGTTTATAATTTTCTTTCGGGAGATGAAGATAAATGTTGCTGTTTAGTTTGGGGAGCTAAAAGAAAGCAGCAGAAACACTTGCTCTTATTGAGGTGCTATATATGAAAGAATTGGAAAAAAATTCTAAAAAAAACCAAGGATTCAAGAGCAAGATGAAAATCGACAAAATAAATTAATGACAGAAAATGAGGACTGACTTTGCAGTTTTAAGACAGATGCTATAGAATGGAGAAATCTCAAAATTGAAATGGAAGATAGCAGTAGTCAACTGTATGAAGAAAGGAGCAAGCTATAAGAAGCCATAAGGAACTCTGGAAAAAGGGGTATTTAGAAATTCAATGTACACAAGAAAGGTGGAATACAGTGTGTATTCAACACAATACTATGTCCTTTTGTATTGTCTGTTCAGTTTATTGATTATTATTACATTTATATGAGGGATATCATTCTCATAGGGGTTTGCAGAAATACCTGAGACCGTATGGAACTAGGGAATAGGTGAAAGTTATATGTTCATTAAGGGATAACTGGGTGAGAACTCGATTATAAAAGTAATCAGTGTGGAGTTTTATAATTTGCAAATTGGGGGCCCTCTTGTGCTGTAGTGGCAACACCCTCACCCAGGAAGCCTGAGTTCAAATCTCACCTGCGTAATAACATTTCTGAACAGGTTGGTTAGAGAAATAGGTTAAATAAAACAAATTATAATGTGTGAATTGGAAATAAAAAAAATGACTAGACAGGTGGACTCTGTCTATCTGACCTGTCACCTTCTGGTGTCCAACCAATTATAGAGTCATAGAGTCATAGAGATGTACAGCATGGAAACAGACCCTTCGGTCCAACTCATCCATGCCGACCAGATATCCCAATCCAATCTAGTCCCACCTGCCAGCACCTGGCCCATATTCCTTCAAGCCCTTCCTATTCATATGCCCATCCAGATGCTTTTTAAATATAGCAATTGTACCAGCCTCCACCACTTCCTCTGGCAACTCATTCCATACACTTACCACCCTCTGCATGAAAAAGTTGCTCCACAGGTCTCTTTTATATCTTTCCCCTCTCACCCTAAAACTATGCCCTCTAGTTCTGGACTCCCCAACCCCAGGGAAAAGACTTTGCCTATTTACCCTATCAATGCCCCTCATGATTGTATAAACCTCTATAAGGTCACCCCTCAGCCTCCGACGCTCCAGGGAAAACAGCCCTAGCTATTCAACCTCTTCTATAGCTCAAATCCTCCCATCCTTGCAACATCCTTGTAAATCTTTTCTGAACCCTTTCAAGTTTCACAACATCTTTCCGATAGGAAGAAGACCAGAATTGCATGCAATATTCCAACAGTGTCCTACCCCCATCAGTCCACTATCAATTGTCTGCAAGGTGATTGACAGCGTGAACAAGTGACACTTACTTGGTAATAACCTGCTCCACTGCATTCAGTTTGGATTCAGCCAAGATGGCAACTTTAATGGTGTAGTTATAGTGTCCCTATCTTTTTGATAGATATTCTGTCTTCAAGTCCAATCTGCTTCAGAGCTGTGTCATGACATCACTGTGTAGGTTGATTAAAACATATCTGGATTCAGCAATCAGCTCTTGATTTCATTACAGCTTTGGTCGGAAAGACCTGAATTGAAGAAGTGGAGGTGCCAATGCTGGACTGGGGGGAGTCCACTTCACCTGACAAAGGAGCAGCGTTCCGCAAGCTGGTGATTTCAAATAAACCTGTTGGTCCATAACCTGGTATTGTGTGACTTCTGACTCTGACCTCAAGAAGGAAGTGGTAGGAACATCAAGGCACCATTTGACTGTGGCGTCAGCTTTGGAAGAGCTTGGAGGTGAATTACTTTTCACAGAATTCCCGGCCTCTTACCAAGTATTGTAGTCACAGTGTGAATCACCCAGAATTGTTACGGTTCAGAAGGAGGTCATTCAGCCCATTGTGCCTGCACCAGTTCTGAAACAGTGCCAATATCCTACATTTTCTCCACATTCTTGCACACCATTTCTATCCAAATAACCATCCAATGTCCTCTTGAAAGCCTCATTTGAACCTGCCTCCACCACATTTCCAGGCAGTGCACTCTATATCCTAACAACGTGTGGTTGAAAATGTTTCTTCTTGCTTCTTTTGCACATCTATTTTGTTGCATTGTTTTCCTTTTATGAGTGGGAACAATTTCTCCTGATCTACTTTATCCAGCCTACTCATGATTTTGAAAACCTCCATCAAACCTCCTTCCAGCCTTCTTCTCTTTAAGGAGAACAGCCCCAGCTTCTTCACTCTGTCCTCGTCACTGAAATATTTGGCTGTCTAATTAGGGTTTGGAAAGCAAATGGCATGTTGGCCTTTATTAGACCATAAGACATAGGAGTGGAAGTAAGGCCATTCAGCCCATCGGGTCCACTCCGCCATTCAATCATGGCTGATGGGCATTTCAACGCCACTTACCTGCACTCTCCCCGTGTCCCTTAATTCCTTGTGAGATCAAGAATTTATCAAACTCTGCCTTGAAGACATTTAATGTCCCGGCCTCCGCTGCACTCTGTGGCAATGAATTCCACAGGCCCACCACTCTCTGGCTGAAGAAACGTCTCCTCATTTCCATTCTAAATTGACCCCCTCTAAGGCTGTGCCCACGGGTCCTAGTATCCCCGCCTAGTGGAAACAAATTCCCAACATCAAGGGCGGCATGTTGGCTCAGTGGTTAGTACTGCTGCCTCACAGCACCAGGGACCTGGGTTCATTTCCTGCCTTGGGCAACTGTCTGTGTGGAGTTTGCACAGGAAGACCAGAATTGCATGCAATATTCCAAAATGGCTTAACCAATGTTCTGTACAGCCGCAACATGCCCTCCCAACTCCTATACTCAAGGATCTGACCACTAAAGGAAACTACATCTGATCTT
The DNA here is from genome assembly GCF_037043375.1 of Chiloscyllium plagiosum. Classification (NCBI taxonomy): domain Eukaryota; kingdom Metazoa; phylum Chordata; class Chondrichthyes; order Orectolobiformes; family Hemiscylliidae; genus Chiloscyllium; species Chiloscyllium plagiosum. Next base: position 46,295,732 of record NW_028270166.1, on the reverse strand, counting down.
TGGTGTCTGCGTGGGTTTCCTCCTGGTGCTCTGGTTTCCTCCCACAGTCCAATGATGTGCAGGTTAGGTGAATTGCCCATAGTGTTAGGTGTAGGGGAATGGGTCTGGGTGGGTTGCTCTTCGGAGGGTCGTTGTGTACTTGTTGGGCCGAAGGGCCTGTTTCCACACTGTAGGGAATCTAAGCCATGTATTATCTTATTGATTTCAATCCTGGCTGTTGTCAGAAGCAACACATATATGTAAGTTTTTAAATTAGCAACAAAATGGCTTATCAAATTAAAATGACACAACAAAATGGCTTCAAGTTATGATTTGACTTTGTGAACCTGTATTACTACTTTGCTGAATTAGCTGAAATAGAAGATAAAGCAAACAATGGAGTTTTCATAAAATGAATCATGAAACATTAACTGACCACTCGAACTGACCTTGAACTGCTAGCATGAGATGATGATCTATGTAAGACAAGAATCATTTCCCAGGAAATATCATTGGATTAACCTGCTGTCAATTATGTCACTTATTACAGTTGATTGGTCTTTTCTTGTAATTAAGCCTGTACTGTGTCTTTAAAAACATATTAAAAATGCTTATTGTTCAATTGTAATTGTGCAATTTCGCAACGGAACACAGAAGCTTTAACCTCTGTGTTGCTGGACAAAACTGTGCCAGGCTGTCGTATTTTATTAAACCAGTAACCTTGCTTTAAACAGATCGCATTCCATTGATTGTTTTGCCCGATCTCGAAGCCGAGAGGTCCTGCCTGGGATCTACATATCTTTATTGTAAGTAAATTATTGTAAGAGAGATGGATACAAGAACAAGGACTAAGGGCTACGGTGAGACCATACCTGGAACAATAAAGAAACTACAGGCAAATCAGTCTAACCTCAGTGGCAGGAAAACTATTGGAATCAATTCTGAGGGATTGATTAATCTGCACATGGATGGGCAGGGATTATTCAAGAACAGTCCACATGGCTTTGTTAAAGGGAGGTCAAGTCTGCCCAGCTTGATTGAATTTTTTGGACAGGTGACCAGGTGTGCAGATGAGAGCAATCCTTTTGATGTAGACTACTTGAATTTCAGCAAGGCTTTTGATAAGGTCCTGAATAGGAGACTGAAAGCAAAGGTAAGAGTCTGTGGGATTGAAGGAAATTTGGAAAATTGGACCTAGGATTGGCTAAGAGGCAGGAAGCGGAGGGCATTTGTCGAGCGGTGTTTTATCAACTGGAAGTCTGTGTCCAGTGGAGTTTCACAGGATTAAGGGTTGGGACCCTTACTGTTTGTGCTTTACCTAAGTGATTCAGACTTGAATGTAAGAAGAATGGTCAGGAAGTTACAAATGACATAAAAATTGGTGAGGTGGTAAATAGTGATGAGGATAGCTTTAGATTGCAGGAGTATAACGACAGGCTGGTCAGATGGCTGATCAGTTGTAAACAGGATTTAATTCAGATAAGTGAGGCGATGCACTTGGGCAGGACAAACATGGCAAGGGAATACATGAATTATGGCACTCTGGGAAGCACCAAAGATCAGATGCAGTTTCCTTTATTGGTCAGAGCATTGAGTATAGGAGTTGGGAGGGCATGTTGCGACTGTACAGAATATTGGTTAAGCTATTTTGGAATATTGCATGCAGTTCTGGTCTTCCTCCCACAGAAAGGATGTTGTGAAACTTCACAGGTTTCAGAAAAGATTTACAAGGATGTTGCCAGGGTTGGAGGTTTTGAGTTATAAGCAGAGACTGAATAGGCTGGGGTTGTTTTCCCTGGAGCATTGGAGGCTGAGGAGTGACCTGAAAAAGTTTATATAATCATGAGGGGCATGGCTAGGGTAAACAGACAAGGTCTTTTCCCTGGGGTAGGGGAGTCCAGAACTAGAGGGCATGGGTTTAGGGTGAGAGGGGGCAAGATTTGAAAGGGACCCAAGGGGCAACGTTTTCACACAGAGTGTTGTGTATGTATGGAATGAGCTGCCAGAGGAAGTGGTGGAGGCTGGTACAATTACAACATTTAAAAGACATCTGGATGGGTATATGATTAGGAAGGGTTTAGAGGGATATGGGCCAAATGCTGGCAAATGGGACTAGATTAGGTTAGGATATCTGGTTGGCATGGATGAGTTAGACTGAAGGGTCTGTTTATGTGCTGTACATCTGACTCTGACTTTGCACATATATCCCTTAAGGTATCAGGATAGGTAGATAAAATGGTTAAGAAGGCACATGGTATAATTGTCTTTCTTATCAAGGCATGGCGTTTAAGAACAAGGAAGTTGTGCTGGAACTGTATAAAATGGTTAGGCCACAGCAAGAACACTGTTTGCAGTTCTAAAATCAGTTCTAAAATGGGAGGTATGTGATAGCACTGGGCAGGGTGCAGAAAAGATTTGCCAGAATGTGCCTGGGTTGGAGAGTTTCAGTCATGAAGAGAGACTGGACAGACTGGAGTTGTATTTCTTCGAGCAGAGAAGATTGAGAGGGGACATGACTGAGATGTATAAAATTATGTGGAGCGTGTATAGGATAAGTGGGTAGAAACTCTGCTCCTTGCTGGAGGGATCAATGACCAGAGATTTAATGTAAGGGGCAAAAGGGGATGTGAGGAAAACCCTTTGCACCCAGACGCTGGTTGGAATCTGTAACTCACTGCCTATAAGGGTGGTTGAGGCAAAACCCTCATAACAGTTAAGGAGTATTTAGATGTGTACTTATGCTGACAAAGCTATGTACCAAGTTGTGGAAAATGAGATTAGAATAGTTAGGAGTTGGTTTTGGCCAGTATAGATATGATAGGCTGAAGAGCCTTTCTCTGTGCTGCATGACTCTACAACTCTAATTTTGCAGGGGTTGAGAGCTACTGATGTAAACAAGGGTATAGTGGGACTTCTGTCTATCTGTGGGATAATGTTCTGCACTCCAAAACTGCTGGTTAACCTGATTGACTGACAGTTCTTGCTATCCCAGCACTGGGTACTGCTGGTACTGCAACCAGCCGATGGATGAGGCCTGAATCAATGATGGCGAAAGTGAGGACTCTAGATTAGAGTCGAGAGTGTGGTGCTTTAAAAGCACAGCAGGTCAGGCAGCATCCGAGGAGCAGGAGAATCCACGCTTCGGACAAAAGCCCTTCATCAGGAAATTCCTTGTAGAGAGAGGAAGAGAAGTTCTTCAACATAAGCATCTTTGTAAGAGGCTTTGCAGTCAGGTTAAAATCAACTAGGCTTTGGCCTGAAACATTGATTCTCCTACTCCTCGGATGCTGCCTGACCTGTAATCAATCTAATCAATGATGGACCTGGTTATACAGGACATTGAGCAGAGAAGGTTTCAGCCTCTTCGGAGGTGGAGTGCAGGGAAATGGTCCCCTTTCTCTTGCCTCCCTTTTAAAGTTATTTTAAGAAATGGGCTGCAGAGTCTTGCTCGCAAGATCCAGATAATTTACAATCAGCTGATTGTCTGGAAAAGGGTGAGCTTCTGGTTTTAGAACACCACACTCACCCCGCGTTACGGGAGACAGCTTAGGGACGGGTGGGAAAGAGATCAAAGAGCTGTCATATTATATTTGTTTCTTTGCCTAAAACGTGCCCTGTGTAGGCATGTAAAATTCAGTCCATCATGTGGAATTTTCTTTGTATCTAAGCAAGATGATACTTGTTCTGAAGACAATATGGTGAAAGTTCACCAGATTGACTCCTGGGATGAAGAGCTGAGTAAATTGGGCATAACTATTCTGCAGTTTAGAAGAATTAGAGGTGAAACGGACATATAGGATTTTGAAGTTGTTTGATAGAACAGACATTGAGAGGTTCATTTCTCTTGTTGAGGAATCCAGACCACGTGGAAACACTGTCAGGAGAATACGTAGGAACAGAAGTAGGCCATTAAATGATATTGTGGCAGATCTGTGGCTGAACTCCATTCACCTACCTTTCACCCATCTTCTAAATAGCCTTACTTAACAAAAACAATCTATCTCAGATTTGAACCTAACAACTCATTCAGCTTCTATTGGTGGAAGCAAGTTTCAAACATCTACCAGCCTTTGTGAGTAGAAGTAACTACCGATATCTCTCAGGTCTGAATGGGTTGAGGATTTAGAACTGAGTTAAGGAAAGACTTCTTCACTCAAAGTGTTATGTACCTTTGGAATTTTCAACTTTAGAAGGTTCTGATTAGGTGTTGCTGGAAAAGCGCAGCAGGTCAGGCAGCATCCAAGGAGCAGGAGCATCGACGTTTCGGGCATGAGCCCTTCTTCAGGAATAAGGAAAGTGTGCCCAGCAGGCTAAGATAAAAGGTAGGGAGGAGGGACTTGGGGGAGGGGCATTGGAAATGCGATAGGTAGAAGGAGGTTAAGGTGAGGGTGATAGGCCGGAGTGGGGGTGGGGGCGGAGAGATCAGGAAGAAGGTTGCAGGTTAGGAAGGTGGTGCTGAGACAAGGTGGGGGGAGGGGAAATGAGGAAACTGGAGAAATCTGAGTTCATCCCTTGTGGTTGGAGGGTTCCTAGGTGGAAGATTAGGCGCTCTTCCTCCAACCGTCGTGTTGCTATGGTCTGGCGATGGAGGAGTCCAAGGACCTGCATGTCCTTGGTGGAGTGGGAGGGGGAGTTGAAGTGTTGAGCCACGGGGTGGTTGGGTTGGTTGGTCCGGGTGTCCCGGGGTGTTCTCTGAAACGTTCCGCAAGTAGGCGGCCTGTCTCCCCAATATTGAGGAGGCCACATCGGGTGCAGCGGATGCAGTAAATGATGCATGTGGAGGTGCAGGTGAATTTGTGGTGGATATGGAAGGATCTCTTGGGGCCTTGGAGGGAAGTGAGGGGGGGGGAGGTGTGGGCGCTAGTTTTGCATTTCGCTAGATTTGCGAAAATCATGGAGGAGGTGGAGGGCGTGGGTGGTGTCCTGACCTCTCCGCCCCCACCCCACTCCGGCCTATCACCCTTACCTTAACCTCCTTCCACCTATCGCATTTCCAATGCCCCTCCCCCAAGCCCCTCCTCCCTACCTTTTATCTTAGCCTGCTGGACACACTTTCCTTATTCCTGAAGAAGGGCTCATGCCCGAAACATCGATTCTCCTGCTCCTTGGATGCTGTCTGTCCTGCTGGGCTTTTCCAGCAACACATTTTCAGCTCTGATCTCCAGCATCTGCAGTCCTCACTTTCTCCTAGGTTCTGATTAGACCAGCATTGAAGAGGTTTAAGGCAGATTTAGATCCACCAGTGTCGTAGATACATAGTCATGCAGCAAGGAATCAGACCCTTCAATCCAGTTTGCACATGTTGATCAGATATTTTAAACTAATCTAATCCCATTTGCCAGCAACTGGCCCATATCCCTCTAAACCTTTCCAATCCCTGTACCTGTCCAAATACCTTTTAAATGTTGTAATTGTATCACTTCCTTTGGCAGCTCGTTCCATACATACACCACCATCTCATAGAGTCATAGAGATGTACAGCATGGAAACAGACCCTTCTGTCCAACCTGAACATGCCGACCAATTATCCCAACCCAATCTAGTCCCACCTGCCAGCACCCGGCCCATATCCCTCCAAACCCTTCCTGTTCATATATCCATCCAAATGCCTCTTAAATGTTGCAATTGTACCAGCCTCCACCACTTCCTCTGGCAGCTCATTCCATACACGTACCACACTCTGCATGAAAAATTAGCCCCTTAGGTCCATTTTAAATCTTTCCCCTCTCACCTTAAACCTATGCCCTCTAGTTTTGGATTCCCCACTTTGAGAAAAATACCTTGGCTATTCACTCTATCCATGCCCCTCATGATTTTATAAACCTCTATAAGGTCACCCCTCAGCCTCCACCACTCCAGGGAAAACAGCCCCAGCCTATTCAGCCTCTGTCTGTAGCTCAAACCCTCCAATCCCGGCAATATGCTTGTAAATCTTTTCTGAAGCATTATTTCCTGTAGCAGGGAGGCCAGAATTGAACGCAGCATTCTAAAAGTGGCCTCCTGACTGTTCTGTACAGCTGCAACCTAACATCCCAACTCCCATACTCAATGCTCTGACCAATGAAGGCAAGTAATCTTTATCACCCTGTGTACCCATGACACCACTCTCAAGGAACTATGCACCTGCACCCCTCGGTCTCTCTGTTTGGTAACGCTCCATAGGGCCCTACCATGAACTGTATATTTCCTGCCCTGATTTCCTTATCAAAATGCAATGCCTCACATTTACCTAAATTAAATGCCACTCCTTGGCCCACTGGCCCATCTGATCAAGATCAAGAAATTTTGGGGATGGCGAGAATTTGGAGTTGTGACAGAAATTCAGTCGTCACTATTGTTGCTCGAGGGGACATATGGCCTACTCTGTTCCTACTTATGTTGTTCCAGTATTTGCTAATCCAAACTCAGTACATGATGATGTATGTTCATTGTAAGCTGGACAAGAATCGAGAAGAAATTTAAATAATAATAAAAATTATCTCAAGTTATAGATTTGAGTCTACAATACCTTCACACAAGATCACAGAATGGAGGCCAGTGGAGTCACACAAGAAAGACTCAGAAAGGTAATGAAGAGTCAGAGATGCCCTTAACTCTGGTGCATCTACTGTGAATCACTCGGAATGACTGGACTGCAGGATTTCCAATATTTGCATTCCCCTCTTACTGTCGTTAAACCTGCCAGGTTCAGTAAACATTATTTTCTTATCATTATAAACTCATTCAGGTAAATATCCGACAAGAGTTCAATTGCAATTTAATCGAGCTTGACCTAGAGAGATAGTCAAATGAATTTCCTCTTCAGAAAATGCATCAGTTGAATTAAAATGATCAGTTTAAATATTGCTGATTGCACTTACCTTGTGTTATGTCCTGAAACTGCAGATAAACCGTTGAGGAGATACAAGGGTTCTGAACTGACAGTGGGAAACGTCTAGATTCAGGTAACCATTTTATTTCACATTCTCTGCTCAAACATTGTTATCATGTAAGTGTATTGTTGCCTAACATTACATTAACCTAACCAATTTGCAAATGTTTAATATGTTCTTTGAATCTAATTGGAGACTGTATGGGTATTGTGATTTGCAAAACGTAGGAGTGGGTAGCATTATTTAAAGAGTAACTGCCCATCGCTGTCTGGAAAGAATGAAAATCTCTCTGTAACACTGAGGACTCTAAATTGTCTGGAAACCATTAGCCTCACTATTAACGGTTCAGAGACACTTAAACCTTGCCTTTGTCAATATGATTGTTGCTGCTTCAGTAATGTTCAGGTCTTAATTATTTGTTCCTAGTTTATGCCTTACAAAATTTACAAAATGATTTTTATTACAAAAAATAATATTTTGTTATACATATAATATATATTAGTAATCAATGCATATTATAGACGGAGAGCTTTATCAACTAAATTTGCCGTCATAATTACCTTATATGCCTGTTTGGCTTTCCCACAAATACATTTATTCATTTTAACAACTCTCCATGGTAGCAAGTTGCACACTCCACCTCTTTTGCAAACAACACCCCTTCCCATCCCACATAAGGCCCGAAACGTCTATAACCTGGAATGTTGAGCTGCGAATCCTGGTCTTTCTTCACCCAGGTCCCAGTGCTTTCAACAAAATCACATTCCCATGTTCTGATCCAAAGTCTAAGTTCTTTGCCTCAAGTCAGGCTCCTTGCATTAAAAAAGTACAATTTAGCTTTCCAGTCTTCTCATATCAATATCCCTCTGCCTGCTGGACTGCCTTGGTATTCCTTCAAAATCTGACTGAACTTCGCTCCTGACTTCACATTTTCTATGTGCTGAAACCCACTGCCTAACTGGTTTAAAATCTGCTCAACCGCATGAGAAAAGCCTCCCACTTAAAGGTATTGGACAGGCTTAACTCATCCAACTTGAACAGCTCTCACTACCCCAATGGTCTAAAAATGTAAGGCCCTCCCTCCAACACCCATCCCTTTAGTTACATGTTCTGATTAGATTAATTACAGTGTGGAAACAGGCCCTTTGGCCCAACAAGTCCACACCGACCCTCTGAAGAGCAACCCACCCAGATCCATTCCCCCAACACTATGGGCAATTTAGCATGGCCAATTCACCTAACCTGCACATTTTTGGATTGTGGGAGGAAACCGGAGCACCTGGAGGAAACCCACTCAGACACGGGGAGAATGTGCAAACTCCACACAGACAGTTGCCTGAGGTGGGAATTGAACCCAGGTCTCTGTCACTGTGAGGTAGCAGTGCTAACCACTGTGCCACCGTGCTGCCTATTTTGAACTATCCTGTCTTCTTATTCTTTCAGTAGTGCATGGCACAGAAATATTCTGGAGATTACAATCTTAGCAGTTTTCCTCTTGAATCAACTAACTCTGGGGAAGACTGCATCCAATTTACAGGAGGACTTTATTGTAAGTAAGCAGAAAGTGAGGACTGCAGTTGCTGGAGATCAGAGCTGAAAATGTGTTGCTGGAAAAGCGCAGCAGGTCAGGCAGCATCCAAGGAACAGGAGAATCGACGTTTCAGGCATGAGCCCTTCTTTAGCCCTCCTGAAGAAGGGCTCATGCCCGAAACGTCAATTCTCCTGCTCCTTGGATGGTGCCTGACCTGCTGCGCTTTTCCAACAACACATTTTCAGCTTTATTGTAAGTAATGCAGGATCAGTATATGATTGGAAAATGAAGTTCATCACAGATAAATGTGGGATGGTACATTTTGGTGGGACCACCATTGTAGTAATGATGTCTTTGAAGGCTCTTCGAATAAGGCCATCTGGGCAAAGCTAAGGGACAAAAAGAGGGGCAATCACATTGGTGAGATTAACTACAGGCTTTCTAATAGTCAAAGGGAGACAGATGAGTAGGTATATCAGCAAATCACAGAAAACTGTGGAAGGACCAGAGCTTTAGCTGTAAGAGATTTCAACTTTGTTAACATTAGTGGGATCGCCTTCATGTGGAAGGGTTAAACGGGGTAGAATTTTTAAAGTACACTCAGCAGAGCTTCTTGTACTAGTCTGTAGATAGTCCAAACAGAGATGAGCAGTGCTAGGCCTAATCCGAGGGAATCAAGCCAGTCAAGTGATTAAAGAGTCAGCTGGCAAACATTTTGGGGATAGTAACCATAACTCTAAGTTATAAAGCCATGATGGAAAGGGATAAAGAGAGTGGAGAAGCTAAGTATCTAAATTAGGGGAAAGCCAATTTTAATATCATTAGGCAGGATCTGGCAAACGGACTGGGTGTAACAACTTGCAAGTAAGTCTACGTTTGGAAAGTGGACCTCTTTTAAAAGTAACATCATGTGAGTTCCTCCAAGAATAAAGGGCAGGAAGTCCAGGGAATGCTGAATGTCAAGGAATATCAAGAGTTTGGTAAAGAGTAAGAAGAAAGTGCATACTAGATACAGAACATTAAAAACAGGAAGGCCTTTCAAACTATAGAGCATGTAGGGGGGGGATGCTTAAAACAGAAATTAAGAGTGTAGAGGGGCCTTGAAATGTCTTTAGCAGATAGGATTAAGGAAAAACCCAAGGCATTTACAAATATATGAACAAGAGAATGACTAGGGCAAGAGTGGACCTATTAGAGACCAAAGGGCAGTCTGTGTGTGGAGCCAGAGTATGTGAATGAAGTCTTAAATGAATATTTCACATCTGTGTTTACAAGGGAGAAAGACATTGTGGCTGGAGATTTCAGTTGGAATGGTGAAAGCATGTTAAGACAAATAAGGATTAGATGTTTCAGTGAGTATAAAGGTGCATAAACGCCCAGCATCTGATGAGATTTATCCTAGGCTGCTATGGGAGGCAATGCAGGAGATTGCTGGGGCCCTAGTGGAAATATTGAATACTTCACTGTCTACAGGTTAGGTGCCGGATGCCTGGAGGATAGCTAATGTGATTCCCTTTTTCAAGAAGGGCAGCAGGGATAAGCCAGGTAATTACAGAGCAGTTAGTCTGACATCAGTAGTATGGAAATTTATTAGAAAAAATTCTGAGGGACAAGATCAACCAACACTTGGGAAGACAGCGATTGTTCAGGGATAGTCAACACAGATTTGTTGGGGATGGGCGGTGGAGATTATGTTTGTCAAATTTAATTGAGTTTTATGGAAAGGTTACTAAATAAATCAAAATGATTAGCGCAGTGGATGTGGTTTACATAGACATCCTTGCACTTATGGGATCCAAGACAAATTGGCAAACTGGATCCAAACTGGCTTACAAATAAGAGGCAAAGGGGAAAGGTTGTATTTCTAATTGGAAGCCTGTGACCAGCAGTGTACCATTGTGATCGGTGCTTGGACTGTTGCTGTTTCTTATGTACATTAACGACTTGCATGTGAATATAGAAGGTTTAATTACTAAGTTTGCAGATGATATAAAAAATAGTGGTGCTTTTAATAATGAAAAGTATGGTATCAGGCTACAGTCCAACATTGATCAGCTCATAAATTGAGCAGAGCAATGGCAGAAAAAATTGAATCCTAGTAAGTGTGAGGTGATGCATTTTGGGATGTCTAATAAGGGAAGGATAAGTTAGTCAATCCCTGAGGGTGTCACTACATATTGACAGGGTTGTGAGTAAAACACATGGAATGCTGTCTTCCTTAACCAGGGTGTAGAATAAAGGAGCAAGGAAGTCTTGTGACAACGCTATAAAAGATCAGTTTGGCCACAGATGGAATTCTTTATTCAGTTCGAATGACTACACTATCGGAATGATGTGATTACACCGTAGAGGGTGCAGAAGGGATTCACCAGGATATGGCCTTGGATGGAAAATCTTAGGCATGAGGAGGGACTAGATAGGCTGAGATTGTTTTCCCAGGAGCAGAGGAGACTGAGGAGGGAAAATGATTAAGGTATACAAAACTATAGAGGCTTAGATAAGGAAGATCGTGAGAATCTTCTCCCCATGGTAGATGGTGTCTAAGACCAGAGGGCATACATTTAAGGTAAGGGTTAAGTCAGGTGTTTTAATTCATTTGTGGGATGTGGCATCATTGGTTGGCCAGCAATTATTGCCCTTGAAGGTGGTGGTGAGCTGCCTTCTTGAACTGTTATAGGCCACCTGTAGTGGGTTGACCAATAATGCTCTTCAGGAGGAAATTCTAGGATTTTGACAACGAAGGAATGGTAATATATTTAGAGGGGTTCTAAGGAAAACTTTTTCTCACTCAGAGAGTGGTAGAAATGTGGTACATGCTGCCTGAAAGGGTGGTGAAGGCAGATATTCTCACAATTTTAAAGACGGGTATGGATGAGCACTTAAAATAGCAGGGCATCAGAAACTATGGACCAAGTGCAGGTTAATGGGATTAGTTTAGTTTGGTATTTGTTGGTCAGCATGGAAATGTTGGGCCGAAGGGTCTGCTTCTATACTGTTTGACTCTATGTCTCTATGACTTGAATTGACTAACTCTTTGTCAACTGATCTAACCAAAAAGTGTGACATGAAAGATCATTACACAAGATAGGAGTTTACAACATTGGCAATAATGTATTTGCATGGGTTAAGAATTGTTTAGCACACAGGAGACAGAGTCAGGATTGATGGGCTTTCTTCAACGGGAAAGATGTACCGAGTGAAATGATACCAGGATCCTCAGGACCTCAATTATTTACCAACTATATTAATGACTTGCAAGACCAGGTCCCAGACTTGCTGATGATACTTTCTTAGAAAGAAGAGCATGTTGAGATGAGAATAAAAGCAATCAGTGATAAGATGGCATTTCTCTCAGAGGGTAATGAATGTCTGTAATTATCTAGATTAGATTAGATTAGATTAGATTACGTTACAGTGTGGAAACAGGCCCTTCGGCCCAACAAGTCCACACCGACCCGCCGAAGCGAAACCCACCCATACCCCTACATTTACCCCTTATCTAACACTACGGGCAATTTAGTTTGGCCAATTCACCTGACCCTGCACATCTTTGTGACTGTGGGAGGAAACTGGAGCACTCGGAGGAAACCCATGCAGGCACGGGGAGAACGTGCAAACTCCACACAGTCAGTCGCCTGAGGCGGGAATTGAACCCGGGTCTCTGGCACTGTGAGGCAGCAGTGCTAACCACTGCAGAGTGTTGTAACTGAAGATTACTGAGAGAATTTAAAGAGGGCATAGATTTTTGAGGAGTTAAGAGCTACGAAAAGCTGGCACAAAAGACAGGTTGAGGTGGGGCAGGTCAGCTGTGACTTTATAGAATGGCACGTCAGGTTTGAGTAGCTGAATGATTTACTCCTGCTCTTATTCCTTATTTAACTGCAAAGTTAGTAACCATGGTTTTGGTTCGAAAGTCAAATTGTAAATAATAGTTGCTAATCAGGTAGTTAGCCACTGAAAAATATCCACATGAGGCTACAGATGTTCTTCAACATCAGAATAAGGTTATTACACAAAAGAGGAAATGAACAAACATAATAACATTTGTATACAAAACAGTTGAAAGATGATAACACAAGCATCAAAACAAAGTTTCATCTTGTTTCTCATCTGTACACGTTACAGTGACTCAATCCTAGAGAACGATCACTCCTATGATCTCCACCATTTAATTCTTTGTTTAACTGATTTTTTTTATCCAGATTTATTTTGGTGAACTAGGGAGACTGTTTTAGTATCCTTTTCTGGTCTGCTGACATGAATCGTTCGAATTTCTGATGGTGAAAACGTTTTCAGTTCTAACAACTTGAAGATTTCTATCCAAACTCTCACGTTTTGAAAGATCCTCAAGGTGGAAAGCACTTCTATTGAGTTGATTAGTTCCCTTGAACTGAATGAAAAACATTGTTCTTTTGCAAGGAGACAAATTGTTCTCTTCTGAACTGAACATCTTCAGAACTGAGATCTTCGAAACCACAGAAAGTCATAGTTATAGAGTCATAGAGAATTACAGCACAGAAAAGGTCCCTTCTCACTAACCATCTTTACAGATTCAGTCTAAATCATTCATATAAACCGCAAATAGCGAGGGCCCCAGCACTGAATCCTATGGAATCCCACCAGACATCGGCTTCAATCATAAAAACACCCCTCAACCAATACCCTCTGCTTCTTGTTACTCCGCCAATTCTGGATCCAATTTACCAATTCTAGGATCCCGTGGACTTTGACCTTTGCTCTGAGTATCCCATGCCTAGGTTGATTACATCACAATCTCATCCACACACCTGGCCACCTTGAACAATCCACACACCAATGAACAAAAGTTCAATCAAGTGAGTCAGACACGACCTCCCCTTAACAAAACCATGCTGACTGTTCTTGATTCATCCCTGCCCCTCCAAGTGCAGGTTTCCCCATCACTGAGGTTAGACAGACCGGCCTGTAGTTTCCTGCTTTATCCCTTGCTGCCTTCAGTACCACATTGGCTGTCCTTTGGTACCTCATCGCTGGCCAGAGAAGAATTGGAAATGTTTGCAAGTGCCTGTGGTAAGTTCCCTCTTCTCGCACTCACCAACCTGGGATACGTTTCATCTGGCCCTGGTGATTACAGCAATCTTTGTTTTAGCCACCACCTCATGAACTGGTGCTCTCAATATACATTGACACCAGGTTTTTTTCAATGATGGAGGCATTTCTGCAATTGGCATGTCGGCAGCAGGGAGTTAAAGGCAATTTGCAAATGGAACAGGAGGCTTCCTCCACTCAGCCTTTTTCCAATGGCAGACAGCTAATTGGTGAAACTGGAAATGTCCTTATCAATATTGCTCAATCATTATAAGAGTGAAACTCAACATAAAGGAAAGTTCATTGGTTGAGCCAGTCAGTGATCAATTTTGAAGATGAATTGAAGTTGAGTTTTACTCCTGAAAATGAAAGATTTCTTTATAAAAATGGCTGGAATATGTTTGAACACTCTGCGCATTGTGCTTTCCTTATTCTGTCTCATTGTTGAGTGTACATGCTCTTCCTTTCTCCAAATACACTTCAATTTTTTGTAACGTTCAAGTTGGAAGTTGGTTTTGATTTTCTACTCTTGTATCTTTGTTCCAGATTCCAGATCTTTCTTGTGATTTTCTTCTTGTCGATTGTAAGAAAATGGATTGGTTGACAGAGGTCTCTGTAGTCGGGCTCTTCAGTGTGTTTGGATTAATGACTAATCTCTTCATCCTGATGACGCTGAGATTGCAACTGAAACAAGGTGGCCCACATCCGACAGAACTCATTGTCTCCAGCCTGGCCGTTGCTAACATCATCACCATTACAGTCTCTGTGGCTAGAATGGTAGTCACATTATTTCATATATACTGTGAGATCCAGCAAAAGATCATTGACACCTTTCTCAGTTTATTACATTCCATGAGTTTCTGGATAAGTAGCTTCCTCTGTGTTTTTTACTGTTTGAAAATCATCAGCATTCACTGGCCCAATGCTATCAAATTAGTGCGGGTCATCACCACAAACACCAGCCTGTTCCTTGGGTTGGTTTTTGCGATAAGCTGCAGCCTTGGAGCACTGGGTAGCTACCTGACTAATGCAAGTCCTACTTGCTATTACATGAATGGAACTTACTATTTTGATGGAATGAATGAATCACTACCAGAACGCAAAGATGCGATAATCCAAAGCCTGAATATTTATATTGATCTTATCTTGGGATCTGTACTTCCTGCACTCTGCATGTCCACTAGCTGTTTCTGGATTGTCTTTGTGCTCTGTAAACACAGGAGATCTTCTCGCAACCTTGCCACAAGTGTGAGTTATCAGAAACATGATCGACACAAGCGTGTAATATCTATGATTATTTGTCTTTATCTTTTATTTCATTTCCTTCTCTTTCCAAGAATTATAGCTTTAATTTGTACAATTTTCAATTCTTATAGCTGCTTCATTGCACTGTGGGATTTGATTCATTTTACTTATTTTTATGCTGCCTTTGCCTACGCTGTTGGAAATCCAATTGTCATCATATTTGGCATTTCTAAACTTCGTGTTAAGATGCTTCAAGTTTTCAGAGTGTTCCCTCTTCACTCACAATCCATCCCCAGAGAAAATTGTGGATCTATCACCTTTAAATGCAAACGGCTCTCAGGAGTCAGAGGCATTGGAAGCTCGTAAGTGGCTTGAAATTGTTCAGGTTTTCCTGCCAACCATGCTATGCGTATGTGGATATTTGAAAATGTGGACATAAGGGTACAGGAAAAATGGAACATAAGGATATAGAAACATGGGGATATAGAGGTATAGGAATATGGGGATATAGGCACATGAACATGCAGGAACCTGGAACATCAGAGCACAAGAACACGGGCCATTGGAACATGAGGACATAGGAGCATGGGACAATTGAAATATGGGGATATAGGAACTTGGATCTGGTTCTGAGAATGGGCCCAGTACGTTAACTTTGATTTCTCCTCACGGATGTTGCCAGACCTGCAGAGTTTTTCTAGCAATTTCTGCTTTTGCTTCTGATTTGTGGCATCCACAATTCTTCCGGCTTTTATTTCGGAATTTGGGGTCATGGACATAGGAACTTGAGGATCTGGGCATTGCGACTTGGGAGCATGGGAACATTGGGACACTGGCCATAGAAATATGCAGACATAGGCTTAGTGGCATCGGAACAAACAAATTCAAACAAATTGTGGATGTGAGGACCAATGATCCTTTTTATCTTTTATAAACCTAATCACACCTAAACTTAAACCTCTCTGAAGGGTAGTAATCCAAATCTTTTGGTATATCTTGTTTTCTAAGACTCTATTGGAAATTTGTTCCATGCTCTAGCTAGCACTATTTCCAAACCCTCAATATCCTTCACCATGAAACCAGAGAGATTTTCCTGTTTTTACTCATGCATATAATGTCACCATGATTCTGTATTCCTATCACACTATTTTGCTGCATTCCTATGTGTCTGTGTGTTTTGGACCAGACCAAACCCCCTTCAAATTTATCAAAGAGATAGCCTTTACCCTAGCTTTTACCTTACTTAAAGGCATGTCTAAGGTGACGTGTTTCAGATGTAATTTGATTGGGTACACTATATAGTGTTAAGCAAAACACACTTTATTCTTACCCTACAGTTAAAATGCAAATAAAAGAAAGAAGAATTGGTGTAACTTTAAACCAATAGCACCTTAGATATGCCTTTAAATATGATAAAAGTTAGAGTAAACACTATCTCTTTGATAAATTTGAAGGGGGTTTGGTATGGTCCAAAACACGCAGAAACATAGGAACACAGAAAAATAGTGTGATAGGAATACAGAATCATGGTGACATTATATTCACAATTAAAAACAGGAAAATCTCTCTGGTCAAGCCTTTCATGGTGAAGGATATTGAGGGTTTGGAAATAGTGTTGGGCAGAGTATGGAGCACATTTACAATAGAAAGAATCTTGGGAAACAAGGTATTGAACAAAAATTGGATCCTACCATGACAGAGAAGTTTAAGTTTAGGTGTGATTTGATTAAGGTTTATAAAAGATAAAAAGGATCATTGGTCCTCACATCCACAATTTGTTCAAAGTTATTTGTTCTGATGCCACTAAGCCTATGTCTGCATATTTCTATGGCCCATGTCTCAATGTTCGTTAACTTTAACTCTATTGGAAAACTTCTCAGAATAATAGATTATTTAACTATGAAACAACACCTAATTGTTAAAATGTAATAACACCCCATAAACACACACTTAGCAAATTCAGTAAAATACATTATCTCACATGACGTATTTCTCCAGTCCAGGAGGAAAGAACACCAAGAGAAAATTCTATAGGCGAGAGAGAGTACTCCAGCTTTTTTCTGTGGCTGAGAAAGATGTAACAGCTTTCACAGTCAACATCAAAACCTCAACAATTGCTGAAAACTAAGCTAAAATCCTGGTTCTGTGGTAGCCTGACTCCATCCACTCAGGCTGCTTCTATCATTCCAACTTTAATGGAATCCCAATGTCTCACAGCTGTTTACTTTATTGGCTTAAAAGAGACAACTCAAGACCTATGGCTCTACACCTCTCTTCAAAAATCACCAAGACAAAATAACTTCTTACAGCCAGAGTATAATCGTATCTTCTCTCCTAAATAAAAATAAACCCATCAGTATACAAAAATGGCTTCATTTTAAAAAATCTTTAGTTTTATGCTATTCATACATTACGATACATATACATTACATTAACTCTAAGCATGCAAACATTCAATGCACAGTCCATTTCATTATTCATCAAAGTCATGACAATGCACCTGCAATTATGTTCTCTCATCCTGCCATGTGTATAATTTTCAAGTTAAATGGCTGTAACAATAAATTTCATCTAAACAGTCTGGTATTTTTGTCTTTTTTTTCTAAAAACGTTATGGGTTTGTGATCAGCATGTACAATTGACTAAGACATGCTACTGGCAACATTAATGTTGCAATGCCAGCACCAAACTTAAGGTCTCTTTCTCCATTCTGGAATATTTCTGTTGATGAATATTTAATTTGCTGGAAAAATACCATATAGGTTGTTCTGTCTTAACATCATCTTCTTGGAAGAATACAGCACCTACACCCACATCAGTCCTTAAATTGCTTTGCGTGATTAGATGTGGCTAACATTGGAGCACTGGTTAACACTGCTTTCAGGCTGTCAAAAGCCTTCCGGCATTTCTCTGTCTACTGAAATTTTCTACACTTCTTCAACAAGTCTATCAGTGGAGCAACCAAGCTGTTAAAATTCAATACGGATTTTCAATATAAAAAAACCACTCAGTCCCAGGAATTGACGTACCTCTGTCTTCGTCAATGGTATGGACAACTCCCTAATAACCTTTGGTTTCACATTCTCTGGGGCCATCTGTCTATGCCCAATGATAGACCTATGAACATGGCTTTTTCAGTGGATGATGGAGTTCATTTTATAAGGTCTACCCCAGGTCACCATTTAGGAGAAAGTGAGGACTGCAGATGCTGAAGTTGCTTCAGGACATGGCTGAAAAGCTTCAAGACAGAGGAAATGACCTGGGGGGGGGGGGGGGGGGGGGGGTACAGAGAGAGATGGACTCAATGGGATCCTTGTAGAGAGAGGAGAATGTCTTCAATGTAGGCATCATTAGAAGCAGCTCCACAGTAAGGTTAAAATTAACTAGGAGAAATCAACTGTGCATTCCTGATGAAGGGCATATGCCCGGAACGTCAATATTCCTGATGAAGGGCTTATGCCTGAAACATCGATTCTCCTGCTCTTCAGATGCTGCCTGACCTGCTGTGCTTTTCCAGCACCACACGTTCGACCCAGGTCACCATTTATCTAGATGATGTGCTAATAACAGAGAAGACAAATTAGGAGGACTTAGACAGTTTGGACATAGTCCTTAGACATTTCCCCAGGTGGGCATGTGCCTTAGAATGGAAAAATGTGCTTTCCATGCATCCCGCTTGGGCTGCAGAGGTAAAGTGATGCTAATCAAAGGTTTCCAGACTCCCATGTCTGTACCAGAGCTTGGGTGTTCCCTAGGGCTGGTGAATTAGTACAGAGAGCTCATATATAACCTTGGCTCCATCATGGCACCTTTGCATCATCTCTTGAAAAAGGATTATTGCAACCAGAATTGAAATCATTTTGACCCGGTGAGACCAGATCAGAGTAGAGGATGGCATATCATTGTGGAGAGAAAGAGTGATTTCCCAAGCGAAGGTTACTGCCAGATATTAGCTGAGCTCCACCAGGTGCTTCATCCCTGATGAAGGGTTTATGCCCGTAACATCGATTCTCCTGCTCCTCGGATTCTGCCTGACCTGCTGTGCTTTTCCAGCACCATACTCTCGATTCTCAGTCAGGAATTTCTAAAATGAAGATGTTGGTGAGAAGTTATGCCTGGGGCCAGGATTGGATGCAGACATAGTTGCATTGAGGAGCAAGAGAGTTGACATTTCAGGTATAACCCTTCACAGAAAATAATAAAGAAACCTAATAGAATTTTGGCTTTTATATCTAGAGGACTAGAGTAAAAGAATGCAACTTTATGCTGTGGCTATTTAAACCCTGGTTGAATTCCTGTTTAGAGTAATGTGAGCAAATCTGGGGTGGGGTGGGGGGGGGACAAACCTAGGAAGGATATATTGGCCTTGGAGGGAGTCCAATGTAGATTTATGGAGTCATAGAGTCAGAGAATCATACAGCACGAAAATAGACCTTTCGGTACACCCAGTCCGTGCTGACTATAATCTCAAACTAAACTAGTCCCACCTGTTTGTGCTTGGCCCATATGTTTACAAACATGAAACCTAGATTTCAGAGTTAAGTTCTGAGGAACGATTATATAAATTAGGCCTGTTTTCTCTGGAATTTGGAAGGATAAGGGGTGATCAAAGTCTTTATGATATTAACAGGAAAAGATAAAGTAGATGAAGATAAACTATATCCACTGACTGGGAATTCTAGAACCGGGGCATAGAACACAAATTAGAGCTAGTCTTATCAAGAGAGATGTTAGGAAGCACTACTACACATAAAGGGTGCTGTCCTCTTTCACAAATAGCAGTGGATGCAGAATCTGGGATAGACAATTTTTTTTTTATCAAGCAATGAAGGGATTTAGGCCAAAGGCAGGTATATGGAGTTAGGCCATAGATCAGCCAAGATCTCATTGAAAGGTGGAACAGGCTTGAGAGACTGAATGGCCTAATACTGTTCCTATGTTCCTGTATTCTTTTGAAGTGCCTTTCATTCTTCCTGCTGCGACAGTTTTATGAAAACAATTTAGCACCAGGTTCCGCACATGCATGCTGTACAGATACAGGTTAGAGGCAGCATCCAAACATCTGTGCTCCCTTCCACAGGTACAAAAAGAGCGAAGCAATGGAGGCCCAACAGAGATATAGAAAGTGCTGGGGAAAACTCAAAACAGCAATTAGTAGAGCAAGGAGGGGCATAAAAGCACAGTGGCGTAAACTTAGGTAGAATCTAAAATATTCCACAATTATATCAAGGGGAGGAGAATAACTAGGAAAGAAAAGACCTGTTTGGGACCATAGGGGAAACCTGGGATTATGCCAGAGGACATTGGTTAGTGTCACATTTGTCCTTACATGAGAGAAAGAGGAGGGAAAGAGAGAAACTACAGATTTTGAAAGGGTCCAGAAGAGGATTACAATAATGATCATGGGGATGAGTGAGTTGCCATATGAGGAACGATTGAAGACTCATAGAACATACATCAGTACAGTGCAGTACAGGCCCTTTGGCTCTCGAAGTTGCACCAACCCGTGAAACTGATCTGAAGCCCATCTAACCTACACGATTCCATTATCGTCCATATGTTTATCCAATGACCATTCAAATGCCCTTAAAGTTGGCGAATCTATGACTGTTGCAAGCAGTCCCTTCCATGTCCCTACTACTCTCTGAGTAAAGAATTCACGTCTGACATCTGTCCTATGTCTATCACTCCTCAATTTAAAACTATGTCCCCTCGTGCTAGCCATCCCCCTCTCAGGAAAAAGGCTCTCACTGTCCACCTTATCTAATCCTCGGATCATCTTATATGTCTCCATTAAGTCTCCTCTCAACCTTCTTCTCTCCAATGAAAACGGCCTCAAGTCCCTCAGCCTTTCTTCATAAGACTTCCTTCCATACCAGGCAACATGCTAATAAATCTCCTCTGCACACTTTCCAAAACTTCCACATCCTTCCTGTAATGCGGTGACCAGAACTGTACGCAATACTTCAAGTGCAGCCACACCAGAGTTTTATACAGCTGCAACATGACCTCATGGCTCCGAAACTCAATCCCTTTTCCAATAAAAGCTAACACACAGTACGTCTTCTTAAAAACCCTAACAACCTGGGTGGCAACTTTCAGGGATCTACATACATGGAAACTGAGATCTGTCTGCTCATCCAACTACCAAGAATCTTACTATTAGCCCAGCTATTCCTGTTACTCCTTCCAAAGTGAATCACCTCACACTTTTCCCCATTAAACTCCATTTGCTACCTCTCAGCCCAGCTCTGCAGTTTATCTATGTCCCTCCATAACCTGCAACATCCTTCAGCACTATCCACAACCCCACTGACCTCAATGTCATCCGCAAATTTACTAACCCATCCTTATATGCCCTCATCCAAGTCATTTATAAAAATGACAAACAGGAGTGGCCTCAAAACAGATCTTTGCGGTACATCACTAGTAACTGGACTCCAGGATGAATATTTCCCATCAACCACCAGTCTCTGTGTTCTTACAACTAGCCTATTTCTAACCCAAACCGCTAAGTCACCCTCAATCGCATGCCTCTGTATTTTCAGCAATCGCCAATACCTTATCAATCTAGATATGCCACATCAACTGCTTTACCCTCATCCACCTGTTTGGCCACCTTCTCAAAGAACTCAATAATGTTTGTGAGGCATAATCTACCCTTCACAAAACCGTGTTGACTATCCCTAACCAACTTATTCCTTTCTAGATGATTATAAACCCTATCTCTTATAATCCTTTCCCACACTTTACTCACAATTGAAGTAAGGCTCACTGGTCTGTAATTACCAGGGTTGGCTCTACTTCCCTTCTTGAACAAGGGGACAACATTTGCTATCCTCCAGTCTTCTGGCACTACTCCAAACTCTGAGTCTGTGTTCAGTGGAGTTTAGAAGGATGAGGTGGAATCTGGTTGAAACTTACAGAACACTGAGAGGTCTGGATAAATCAAATGGACAGATCAGTGGCTCATGGAATTTAACCCTGATAAATGTGAGGTGATGCACTTTGGAAGAAGTAACAAGACAAGGGCGTATGGTGGCTCAGTGGTTACCGCTGCTGCCTCATAGCGCCAGGACTCGGGATTGATTCCAACCTCAGGTGTCTGTCACTGTGGAATTTACATGTTCTCCATGTGTGTGCCTGGGTTTTTTTGCCCAGTGCAGTGGTTTCCTCCCACTGGCCAAAGATGTGCAGGTTGTCCATGCTAAATTGTGTCCAGGGACGTGCAGGCTAAGTGGATTAGCCATGATAAATGTGGGATTATGGGGATAGAGTAGGGCAATGGGTCCGGGTGGCATGCTCTTTGGGGGTTTGGTATGGACTCAATGGGCCGAATGATCCCTTTCGCACAGTAGCAATTCTATAATTTCTGTGATTCTAGGGGAGTACTCAATGAATGACTAGATAATAGGAGGAACAAAGGGATCTTAGGATGCTTGTCCACAGATCCTTTATTGCTGGAACAGCACAGCAGGTCAGGCAGCATCCAGGGAACAGGAGATTCGACGTTTCGGGCACAGGCCCTTCTTCAGGAAAGATTCCTGAAGATTCCTGAAGAAGGGCCTGTGCCCGAAACGTCGAATCTCCTGTTCCCTGGATGCTGCCTGACCTGCTGTGCTGTTCCAGCAATAAAGTTTCAACTTTGATCTCCAGCATCTGCAGACCTCACTTTCTCCCTGTCCACAGATCCCTCAAGGTGGCAGGACAGGTTAATAATGTAGTTAAGAAGGCATACCTTTATCAGCTAAGACCCACGTTATAAGAGCAGGGAGGTCATGCTGGAGCTGTACAGAACTTTGGCTAGCTCACAGCTGGAGTACTGTGTGCAGTTCTAGTCACCACACTATAGGAAGGATGTGATTGCATTGGAGTGGGTACAAAGGAGATTGACCAGCGTGTTGCCTGGAATTGAGCATTTCAGTTAAAAAGGGAGGTTGAATAAACGTTTTTGGAGCAAAGGTGATTGAGGGCAAGCTTGATAGAGGTGAATATGAGGGGTGAGGACCGGGTGAATGGCGAGCAGCACAATCTCCTTAGCAGATGGATCAATAACAAGGGACACACTTTCAAAGTGAAAGGCAGGAGATTTTGAGGGGATTTATGGACCAGATCAAACTCCCTGAAAATATATCAAAGAGATCGCCTAGACCCTAACTTGGATATTTTTTATATCCAAGTGTAAAGTGCTGTTTTCCAGATGTGAATGATTGGTCTCAGTACTAGGCTTTAAGGAAAAGACAGTTTATTCTACACCACAATTAAAACAGAAACAAAATAAAGAAGTATTAGTATAACTTTAACTCTATCAAAATACTTAACACAATAATATATTATTTAACTGCTACTCATCAACTGTTCAAATGGAGCAGCATCCCACAAGTGCACCCATGGCAAAGGCAAAGTCAGCAAAACGGAATTCCTTCACTTGCTATCTCCTCCAGTCCAGGAGAAAGGAAAACTGACAGAGTGAATCTTGCAGCAGTGAGAGAGCTCAAGCATTTTGCAACAGCAGAGAGAGTACTGTATCGAGCAGTTCAACTCCAGAAACTACAACTTCAATAATTGTAAGCAAAACTAAATAATAGAACATTGAACATAGAACAATATAGCACAAGAAAGACCCTTTGGCCCACGATGTTGTGCTGAACATGACGCCAAATTATACAAATCTGTTCTGCCTGCCCGTGGTTCATATCTCCATTCCTTGCCATATTCATGTGCTTATCGAAAAGTCCCTTAAACACCCCTATTGTATTTGCCTCCACACCATCTCTGGCAGTATGCTCCAGACTCCTACCATGCACTGCATAAGAAACCTGCCCCTCACATCTCCTTTCAATTTTTCCCACTCACCTTAAATGCATGCCCCCTTGTAATTTTATCCTTAAACTTTTCCAAAAATATTAAGGAGTTATGATCAGTATATGCAATAGTCTCAGATAAATTCCTGGCAACATAAATGTTGAAACATTGCAACATCAACACCAAACTCAAGGTCTCTTTCTCTGTGGTGAAATTTGCTTTTGATGAATATTCCGCTTCGTGAAAAAATATCCAATAAGGTTCTTTATATTCTCAACATTGTCTTGTAAGAGTACAGCGCCAACACTCACACCACTAGCATCGATAGCCAACTTGAATGGCTTTGTATTGTAACACTGGAATCATAGTACTTTCCTCATCTTTGACAGTATAGGAAACTCCCCAATTCTGTGGGATCATCTGTCCATGTCCAACAATATGGCCATAGGAACATGAATGAGGGCAAACTCACGTTTAGCTAGATTTATCACCAAGCCTGCCTCCTGGAGTGAATCAAATAATTCTACTAGATGCTCCAATCTTCCTTCTATGTGTGACTAAAAATCACGATATCGTCTATGTACACTGCAAAATTGGGTAATCCTGAAATGACCTTATTGGTTAGTCTTTCATATGTAGTTTCTTCATTTCAAATGACATGTCCTTAAATTGGTAAAGTCCATTCAGTGTCACAAAAGGCAAAATTTAGTTTGCTTTTTTGGAAAAAGGTAACTGCCAGTATCCTCTGAGTAAGTCCAGTTTCAAAATATAAATTTCTTGTCTCGCCTTCTCAATACAGTCTTCTAAACATGGAATAGAATGTGAGTCAGATATCATAACTGCATTGACTTTGTGATAGTATACGCATAATCGTTGGCTACCATCTGGATCTTGGCATCAGTATTATACACTGCAATTTACTTTGATTATGTTGTCTTTAAACATGTGCGAATGTTAGAGGGTTAAGCCTATAAGGACGTTCCAAAATTGAAACAGCATTTCCTATGTCTCCATGTGCATAATCGGTTTCATACTGGCCAGCTTACTCCCAGATATCTCGCCATGTGATTATAATAATGCTTTCAGTTCATTTTGATTTACTTCTGAGAGGTAACTCAATAGTTTCTCCCAATTTTTGAGAACTTCCTCATTATTCAATTTAATTTGAGGAATGTTAAATTCAGAATTATCTGGATTTGGTTCTTCTCTCTGCTGTAACAAGTAACAAATTATCCTTTTGCCTTCCGTCCCGATCAAAATGCTATCTGAGCATATTCACATGACATGCTCTTGTGTGTTTTCCTTCTATCTGGCATTCTTATCAAATAATTCACTTGACTCAATTTCTTTTCTATTTGATTTGTCCCACTAAACCTTACTTTTCAATGTTTGCCCACCACTGACAGTAATACAACACTATATCTCTTCTAGCAAAACTATGTATTTTTTGATTTCTTGTCTATTTCTTGTTTCATTGTGTGCCATGCTACTTTCAAATGCTGTCTAGCTTACTCACCCACTCAATTTAATCTTTCCCTACATTTTGGGAAATAGTCCAAATGTATGGTCTCTGAACTCTAACTTAGCAATTTTTCCTGAATTAATCTCTGTGGTCCTCTCTCCTTACATCTGAAAATAATTCAAATTAACTGAATTTATTTGATTCATCAGGTGCATCCCTAATTACGCAAAGTACAAATGGAATTCCTTTATACCAATTCTCTAGATAATCTTGAGTATAGGTCCCCAATATAATCTTTAAATTTTGACGTTACGGTTCAATGCTCCCTCTGATTATGGATGGTACACAGTGGATTTGAATGTTTTATTCCTAACCTATCCACAACTTTCTTGAATAACTGTCAGGTAAAATTTGATCCTTGATCTGATTGTATTTCTATGGATAGTTTGTATCTTATAACTCTTCTATAATCCTTTTAACTGTGATATTATGTAATGAATGGCCTCTGGAAATCTAGTGGATCCTATGCAATCAATTAAGACTCTTGTAAAAGGTTCCTCAAATGATGGAGTGGGTTTTAAGTACGCTGGTTTTATCACTTCTGTGATTTTCCTATTATCTTATATGTGTGACATGTCTGGCAAAATTCAAACATATCTGCATGCAATCCAGACCAATAAAAATGTGTTTGCATTTTGGCTTGAGTTTTCCTTTCACCTGTATAGCCTCCTGCTGGTAATTCATGTTCTCCCACAACTTACTGATAATACAACTTGATGAACTTCTGCCCATTTTGCATCTGCCTGAATATCTAACAATCTCCATTTCCTCAACAAGGTTTCATTTTTTTCTGGGATCAACTTGGATTCTTCTTCTGTGTATGTTTTTGATACAACAGCTTTATCTATGCTTCTTTCTGTTGTAATTCAGATAATTTTTATCAACTAAAAGTATCCACTTTGACCTCGACTTGTTCTTTATTCTTCACCATTTGATCAAATATAATTTCTGATAATTGAACTTTAACTTCCTAATCTTTACTCTTTGATTTCTCCTCCTGTTTTATTCTGTGGCTTTGTGACATTGTTACCACGCAGTCAGGAAGCTTTGTGCGTGGGAGATCATGCCTCACAAATTTGTTAGAGTTCCTTGATGAAGTGACCAGGAAGGGTGACAAGGGCTGAACAGTTGACATAGTCTATATGGATTTTGATAAGGCTGCACATGGCAGGCTGCTCTGAAAGGTTAGGTCGCATGGAATCTAAGGGGAGCTGGCAAATTGGATACATGATTGGCTTGATGGTAGGAAGCAGATGATGATAGTGGAAGATGCTTGTCGGACTGGAGACCTGTGACTAGTGGAGTGCCTCAGGGGATGGTACTGGGCCCATTGCTGTTTGTTATCTATATCAATGATTTGGATGAGAATGTATAAGGCATGATCAGTAAGTTTGCTGGTGACACTAATGTCGCCAGTGAAGGAGGTTATCAGAAATTGCAGCAAGACCTTGATCAGCTGGGGAAGTCAGCCGAGAAATAACAAATGGAGTCTTTTTTATGTATATAGTTATGAAAAAAGTTTCACTTTTTTTAACAACAACACAAATCAAAAAAAGTTATAAAAGTAAAGAAGTACAGAAAAATAGAAATAATGCAAATAAAGTTTAAAATAGGTTAGTGAGAGGTCTTGCATTTTGGAAAGTCAAATCAAGGTAGGAGTTTCATGGTGAATGGTAGGGCCTTAAGGAGTGGAATAGAGGGATCTGGGAGTTCAGGTGCATGGTTCTCTGAAAATGGAGTCACAGGTAGACAGGACAGTGAAGGCGGCTTTTGGCACAGTGGCCTTCATCAATCAGGGCACTGAGTATGGAAGTTGGGAAGTTATGTTGCTGTTGTACAGGAGGCTATTGAGGCCGCACTTGGAGAATTGTTTTCAGTTTTGATCACCTTGTTATAGGAAGGATGTTATTAAACACCTTTAATGAATCAGCAGCCTCCATTTTAGCAGTGAGAGTTGAGAGAGCATGAGCCAGGGGCAACCTGGAATGTAAATTAGAATATAAAATACATAACTCATGAATCAGTGGAGCAAAGGCTAAACAGGTGCGGAAGTGGACACAGGGACTGCTGGGTAACTGATAGATTCGGGCAGTGGCAAAACCTGAATCACTACACGTGTAGTATCTCCCACCCTTCCTCCTACTCTAACCAAACAAAAACACTCTGTATGGAGGCTTGGGAAGGTAAGGCTTTTCTAAAACCTCTCTTAGCAATTTAGATGTGTACAAGTTGATGAGAGGCATAGATAGAGTGAATAACCAGAGACCTTTTCAGAGGGCAGAAATGTCTATCATGAGGGGGCATAATTTTAAGCTAATTCGAGGAAGGTTTCGGAGAGCTGTCAGAGATCAGTTCTTTATACAGAGATATGTGTGTGGGTGGAATGCATTGCCAGCAGTGTTTGTAAAGTCAGATACATGAGGAATATTTAAGTGACTTATGGATAGGCACATAGATGATAGCAAAACGTAGGGTATGTAGGTTAGTTTGATCTCAGAGTAGGATAGGAGATCAGCACAACATCAAAGGCTGAAGGGCCTGTACTGTGCTGGACCATTCTATGTCTTATGTTCTATAATCGAAACAGGCCCAGATATCTGTCCAGCATGGGAACATATGCATATTCTGGCAATGCCCTGAAACCAAAGCTAGGACTAGATTGGTGCCCAGCATGACAAGCTGCTTAGACCACACAAGTGTTATGATCAGAAATCCACACTGCACAGCAACATAGACATTGGTCTACCAATGTACTGCTTAGACTATGCCAGTGAGATGATGTGCAAAAGCACTAGTGCTGAAATGTTCTCTTTTATTCTCTCCATAGATTCTGCCAGACCTGTAGAGTTCCTCTAGTACTTTCTGTTTCTATTTTAGACACCTACCCAGCAGAGAGCAGCTTGGAATGTAGGTCAGTCTTCTCAGGAATGACAAATGAATGTGATTTTGGTGTTCTAGTGGACACTGTGAAATAAGAGACACTCTTGACAGCTCGTCCGCTATATACCTGTATAACCCCTCTCACCTAATTGAAACAATGATATCAGAGGCTTACCAGTCACTGTCAGCAACATTCTCGCCCTGATGTGAGGCTCCAGGTCATGGTGAAGGAGGTGACACAGTTCTGTGACCACTTCACAGCCACAGGCAAGTCTCTTCACGTTTTGCTCCTGAGTTAGGTGACCATAACTACTAGGTAAAAGTTAGGACTGCAGATGCTGGAAACCAGAGTTTAGATTAGAGTGGTGCTGGAAAAGCATAGCAGATCAGGCAGCATCCAAGGAGCAGGAAAAGCATAACTACTACCCAATTCCAGGTTTCTAGAGCACCACCCCAATCCTACCCTGTCTCTGCCACCCCTGCTCCGTTCCTTGTTTACGGCAGCACGGTGCCTCAGTGGTTAGCACTGCTGCCTCACAGCGCCACGGACCAGGGTTCGATTCCAGCCTTGGGTGACCGTGTGGAGTTTGCACATTATCCCCGTGTCTGCGTGGGTTTCCTATGGGTGCTCTGGTTTCCTCCCACAGTTCAAAGATGTGCAATTTAGGTGTACTGGCCACGCTAAATTGCCCATAGTGTTCAGGAATGTGTAGGTTAGGTTCTTTAGTTAGGGGTAAATGTAGAGTAATAGGGTAGGGGAATGGATGCGTGTGGGACACTCTTCAGAGGGTTGGTGTGAACATTTTGGGCTGAATGGCCTGCTTCCACTCTGTAGGGATTTTATGATTTGTGTTAATATTGCGAACCCTAATGCACTGTAACTACAGTCGAACCCCTTAGTGCTGATTTGAGTCAACATATCATCTGATCTCCCTGAGTGTCTGCAGCAATTCATAGCACAAACCTCAGGAAACTAACTACGGCATCTCCATTAATGTTCCAATAATAAAATTAAGTCAAATGTCTCTCGTTTGCTGGTTAGATCTTGATCCTTTTTAATAACATTAGAGGGACTACCTCATGTTGCTAAACATATGTTTAGCTGAGAATGACAAATATCCCAGGTGTTCAGTGGGCAGGCACAGACCAAGGTTGAAACATGAGTATCAAAGTTGCTGAAACCCCTGCCCAACACCGAGCACCCAGTGGGACACAATGAGAAGTGATCAACAGAATGAGCTCCACAGTTTGATTGTTTCTAAATTATTGTTTCATAACTCCATCACTGGTGCTTTGAGGGAGCCCCAACCCAAGGCCAGGGAAATATACAGAGGATCAGAAAGTCATGTTATTAATGGAATCAGAAAATTTGTAAAGAGAGACCAAGTTGGTGAAATAGGGAATAGACAGGGGAATAGGAGCAGTTGGAGGAATGAGACATTGGGATGGACCATCAAATAAAAGCTTTGCCAGATCACTTAAAAGACCTAACAGAAATAGCCCAGACATAATTAATTTAGACAAGAGAACAATCTAGCATAGAGCTGTGCACACCATGTTAGTGTACTACTTAGTAAACTGGACTATCTGTGCAGACTTGAGTCAGATCATCGTTCAGTAAAGACAGGCTAGATATCTGATCAGCATGGGGAGTTGAGCAGATCATGTCACAGTATTGTTCAGTAAACCTGTGCTAGGTAGCTACCTGTAATGAAGAAATGTGCAGCTGAAACTGGAAGTGACCAGGCATGTGGTTCCCATCAGTTCATGTATCATTACCTCCATTGCGCTTGTACAAGAGCGTTTTTACATGAAAATCGCTGTCTGAGAGAGATACAGGAGAGGAAGACTGAGTTTAAATTATGAGCAGCAGGGAGAGGTTTGGGAAATAGGGTGAGAAGGAGAATGAGGGATAATGTTAGGGAAGGATTTCTTTGCATATTCAAGAACATCAAAATGAAGGCATTGCCAGAGCAGCTCAAGATCAATGTCAGTGCTCACAGGAATGATGGGTGGTCAAGATTTTGGTGTATTTAAAGATAAAAGCCTCAGACATTTGGATGAGATTTGCTTATGCAGCCTTTTAATTAGGTGTGTGAAGTCACTGAATGTGGGCATGTTAAACTCAGTGAGTAGTAAGGGTATGGAATGCTTTGCCTGCAACGGTAGTAGATTCGCCAACTTTAAGTACATTTAAGTCGTCATTGGACAAGCATATGGACGTACATGGAATAGTGTAGGTTAGATGGGCTTCAGACTGGTATGACAGGTTGGCGCAACATCGAGGGCCGAAGGGCCTGTACTGCGCTGTAATGTTCTATGTTCTATTAAATTAGACTATGTTCTATATTCTGGAAGTGGCAGGATTAGGAATGGTCTGGATATTGGATCAGAAATCAGGTCAGGGCTAAAGGGATCACCATGGTTTTGACCAGTTTGTTTCAGCCTTAGGTATGTGCCAGCGAAGGGATGGAGTCAGAGGAGGGGAGTTGAGTCTGCGACCAGAACAGATGATAACAGTCTCCATGTTCCAAAAACACAAATACCAAATGCAGTGAATTGTGGTTTACAGGAAGCTGAAGAACTGAATATAGAGTTATAGAGTCATACAGCATGGAAACAGACCTTTCAGTCAAACCAGTCCACACTAACCATAGCTCCAAACTAATCTAGTTCCACCTGCCTGCGTTTGGTCCATATCCCTCCAAACATTTCTTATTCAAAAGTCTTTTGAACATTGCACGCACATCCACCACTTCTTCTGGCTGTTCATTCCACACACAAACCACTCTCTGTATATTAAAAAAAAGACTATCATGTATTTTTAAAATCTTTTTCCTCTCACCTTGTTCTGATTCCCTAATAGATTGCTGATTTCCCTTCGAACAGTCATCTTAATCCCATGTGGCGTGTCCTGCTCCCAAACACAGCAACTGATTCCAATTTGGTGTGACAAACAGGAGCCTATCAGTGTCTGGGGGTACTGGGTCTTGAGTCTGACCCAGTTGATTGAATGTCCTGTGTTAATCTGACATCCAGGGATTCTTTAATGGAGCTTTGATATTTTAAAATCTAAATATTATTTTGTCACCCCATGTCCCTTAGTAACTATGTGAGTGAGTGAGTGTGTGTGTGCGTTAGAGAGCACTACCAGAAATAAAGAGGAGAAAGAGGATGAACAAGTTCATTAAAGGTTATTGGGAAATAGTGAGGAAAGAGATCAGTCTGAGACTGGTACAGTTGGGAAAAGGAGCGAGTCAAGCAGTCAGGGCAAGAGGCCTAACAGGGAAAGCAGGCGAAGTCAGGGCATGGTTAAGAACATGGAACTGGGAAATCATAACAATTACAGAAACGTGGCTCAGAGATGGACAGGACTGGCAGCTTAATGTTCCAGGATCCAAGTGGTATAGGAAGGATAGAAAGGGGGACAAGAGAGAGGGGGTGTGGTGGTGAATGGCGTTTTTGATAAGGGATAGCATTACAGCTGTACTTAGGGAGGATACTCCTGGGAATTCATCCAGGGAAGTTATTTGAGTGGAACTGAGAAATAAGAAAGGGATGATCACCTTGTTGGGATTGTATTGTTGACCCCCTAATAGTCAGCGGGAAATTGAGAAACAAATTTGAAAGGAGATTTCAGTTATCTGTAAGAATAATAGGGTGTTTATGATAGGGGATTTTAGCTTTCCAAACATAGATTGGGACTGCCATTGTGTTAAGGGTTTAGATGGAGAGGAATTTGTTAAGTGTGTACAAGAAAATTTTCTGATTCAGTATGTGTATGTACCGACTAGAGAAGGTGCAAAACTTGACTTGACCTACTCTTGAGAAATAAGGCTTCGGGTATTGAACCTCCTCTGTCTGTAGATTTCCCCTCAATCATCTTTGGTCTTCTGCTGCAAAGATTTTTCATATGAAGAAAGTACCTTTTTGAGAGAGGGTCTGTGGGCAGTCTGTATGGCAGTAAGTGGTCTTAGTCTCTCTGGATAACTGTTCAAAATGCCTGCTTTTTGTCTACCCCAAAACATCAGATTGTCTCATTGGTTTGATGTTGTCAAAACAGTAAAATTCAAATTCAATTGGGCTTTAATATCTTGGGGCGTAATTTAAACTGATTGGTTAAATTTGAATTGTTGTATAAACACCTCAGTGTCTGAGCTACAGCTCAAATATTACACCTTCAATTTGTCCAGCACACTCTGTGCATGCAGTCAGTCACATGACGGGTGTGCAAGATTTTCAACTTCCACTCTCCCTTAAAGGTATAGTACATGCCTTCAACTCCACAACACGTGGAAGATATATAATGTGGGGAAATAGATGGTGACTTCTTGAAAAATGTCCATATTACAGAGGAGGAGGTGCTGGATGTCTTGAAATGCATATATATATATAGATATATAGATATATATATATAGATAGATATATAGATAGATATATAGATAGATATTTATAGATAGATAGATATAGATATATATATATAGATAAATAGATAGATATATAGATAAATAGATAGATATGTAGATATAGATATATATATATATAGATAGATAGATATATATAGATATATAGATTAACCCCCAGGATCTGATCAGATGTACCCTAGAACTCTGAGGGAAGCTAGGGAAGTGATTGCTGGGCTCATTGCTGAGATATTTGTACCATCGATAGTTACAGGTGTGGTGCTGGAAGACTGGAAGTTGGCTAATGGGGTGCCACTATTTAAGAAAGGTGGTAAGGAAAAGCCAGGGAACTACATTAGTGATCGGCAAGTTGTTGGAGGGAATCCTGAGGGATGGGATTTACATGTATTTGGAAAGGCAAGGACTAATTAGGGATAGTCAGCAAGTTTGAAGAAGTAATAAAGACGATTGATGAGGGCAGAGTGATCTAAGGTGTTCGACAAGGTTTCCCATGGGA
This sequence comes from Chiloscyllium plagiosum, assembly GCF_037043375.1. Classification (NCBI taxonomy): domain Eukaryota; kingdom Metazoa; phylum Chordata; class Chondrichthyes; order Orectolobiformes; family Hemiscylliidae; genus Chiloscyllium; species Chiloscyllium plagiosum. The sequence goes on along the minus strand of NW_028270166.1, from coordinate 46,262,911 downwards.
GACTGATTAGCAAGGTTAGATCTCATGGAACAGAGGGAGAACTAGACATTTGGACACAGAACTGGCTTGAAGGTAGAAGACAGAGGGTGGTGGTGGAGGGTTGCTTTTCAGACAGGATGCCTGTGACCAGTGGTGTGCCACAAGGATCAGTGCTGGGTCCACTGCTTTTCATCATTTATATAAAAGACTTGGATGTGAGTATAGGAAGTATAGTTAGTAAGTTTGCAAATGACACCAAAATTGGTGTTGTTGTGGGTAGCAAAGAAGGCTATTTCAGAGTACAACAGGATTTTGATCAGATGGGCCAATGGGCTGAGGAGAGGAAGATGGAGTTTAATTTAGATAAATGCGAGGTGCTGCATTTTGGAAAAGCACATCAGAGCAGGACTTATACACTTAATCGTAAAGAGTGTTGCTGAACAAAGAGATTTTGGAGTGTACATTCATAGTTCCTTGAAATTAGAGTCATAGGTAGATAAGATAGTGAAGAAGGCATTTGGTATGCTTTCCTTTATCGGTCAGAGTGTTGAGTGTAGGAGTTGGGAGGCCACATTGCGGTTGTACAGGACATTTGTTAGGTCACTTTTGGAGTATTGTGTGCAATTCTGGTCTCCTTCCTATTGGAAGGATGTTGTGAAATAGTTCAGAAAATACTTAAATGGATGTTGCCAGGGTTGGCGGATTTGAGCTATAGGGAGAGGCTGAATAGGCTAGGGCTGTTTTCCCTGGAGCGTTGGAGGCTGAGGGGTGACCTTATAGAGGTTTATAAAATCATGAGGGGCATGGATAGGATAAAGAAACAAAGTCCTTTCCCTGGGGTGGAGGAGTCCAGAACTAGACAGCATAGGTTCATGATGAGAGGGGAAAGATATAAAAGAGACCTAAGAGGTAACCTTTCCACATAGAGGGTGGTACGTATATGGAATGAGCTGCCAGAGGTGGAAACTGGTACAATTCTATGACCCTATGATTATGATTCTATCATCCAATGCTGGAACATTCGAAAACATTATTTTCAGATTCTGATCCTCCCTCACCCTCTCTCAGGAGCTGCTAATCTCTGTAACTGTCTGAGGTCATACTCCCATTGATAGTGTACGATAACACTGAAAAATGTTACTTATTAATAGAAGAGAAAAATCCTCTTGTATCACAACTGGGATCCATGGAGACTGATATTAATTACAGTCACTGAACAAACAGATTCATTCCTCCCAACGACATGGTTGGTCAATGGGAGGAATGAGTCTGGTTGGTGGCTGGAAGGAAGGGTTGGTCAGAGGAATGAAAGGGAGGGGGAGGGGCTGAAGATGGAGTCAGGGGTTGGGAAAGGAGGTTATTTGAAATTGGAGAAGTAACTAGTGAGTTCTCTGGGCTGTAGGCTGTCCAGGTGGAACATGAGGTGTTGTTCCTCCAATTTAGGTCTGATTCACTGTGGTAACGGAGGAGGCAGAGAATGGTCATGTCGGAAAGGGAGTGAGAAGGGGAATTGAAATGAGTGATGACTGGGAGGCCTGGCTGAGATGCTCAGCGAACTGTTCCATGTGTTTATGTTTGGTCTCCCTGATGTAGATAAGACCATTTTGGGAGCATCTGATACAGTAAACCAGCTTTGAAGAGAGGCAGGTGAACCTCTGTCTCACCTGGAAGGACTGTTTGGGGCCCTAGAGGTGAGGGGGTTGGAGTGCCAGCAGATAAGCAGGGGAAGGATAACATTGAGATTAGCATCACATTGAAAGAAATAACATGCTGTGGTAAAGAAGTGGCAAATCTGAGAATTCAAGAAGTTTTAGAAACCAAAAAAAATCAAAAACACTTTTAATTTAGCAAGAAGACAAAGACCAAGAGCTTTTTTGTATATATAGGAAGAGAGAAAGAGAAAGAGAGAGAGAGAGAGAGAGAGAGTTCATTGATGTCACATTATAACAATCTTTTGAGTGGCCAAATGCATAATATCAAATAACCAAACTCAGAAACTCTGTCCATTACTTTGATAAACATTTAACAATAATCCCATCAAGTTTCCAAATAACAAATATTTTTACCCCATGGAAATTTTCCTAACCAGTGAGTTTAGAGAGACTAGTACCAGGGTTTAACGCTCTCTCCTTGTAGGGATAGGATAGAATGTATAAACACCACAGTCCTTTGGCACTATACCCATATCCATGGAGGATCAGAAGATTATAGAGTCATAGATCACAGAAATGTACTGCACAGAAACAGGCCCTTGGTCTAACTCGTCCATGTCGACCAACTATCCGATATAAATATAATCCCATTTGCTGGCATTTCAGTTCCTCAGCCATTTTCACCATTCCTTTCCTCAGTAATCCTCAGATATCCTATCCAGGCTAGGTAAATGTTATCATATGAGATCTTGGATTGAAAAGGGTTAACTGAACCTGTTCTGAGAAAGGGTCATTGGAGCCAAAATATTAACTTTGGTTTCTCCCCACAGGTGCTGTCAGACCTGCTGAGCTTCCAGTAGTTGTTTTTGATTTATAGCATCCACAGTTTTGTTGGTTTTTATTTAACTTGAACCTGTTTGCTTGGTGACTGTAATTAATTTCAGTCACCCCTCAGCCTCCGATGTTGCAGGGAAAACAGTCCTCGCCTACTCAGCCTCTCCCTATAGCTCAAACCCTCCAACACTGGCAACGTCCTTGTAAATCTTTTCTGAAACCGTGCAAGTTTCACAACATCCTTTAATGAACTTGTTCATCCTCTCTCTTCTCCTAAATCTAAGTTAACAATGTAAATTTCACAAGATTGCATGCACTTTGTATTCCCCTGCAGGCAAATCATCACATCCTGCCAATCAGACAAGCACATGTTTATGCATACTCTCCATTATTTGTCAGCCAGCCAATCTTCCAACCATTAGATTACATTACAGTGTGGAAACAGGCCCTTCGGCCCAACAAATCCACACCGACCCGCCAAAGCACAACCCACCCATACCCCTACATTTACCTCTTACCTAAGACTACGGGCAATTTAGCATGGCCAATTCACCTGACCTGCAATCTTTGCGACTTGTGGGACGAAACCGGAGCACCCGGAGGAAACCCACGCAGACACGGGGAGAACGTGCAAACTCCACACAATCAGTCGCCTGAGGCAGGAATTGAACCCGGGTCTCTGGCACTGTGAGGCAGCAGTGCTAACCACTGTGCCACCGTGCTTGCATTCCAACATGTTACTCCTTATACCATAAGCTTTCAGTTTCTACAATGACCCATCATGTTGCACCTGGCCAAATGCACTCTGGGAACTCAGGTGCAGAACATTTCAGGCTTCCCTTTATTAGCAGTGCATATTAACCCTTCATTGCAATTCAATAAATCGCTGGAGTTACGACATGGGGTAAACCCTTCTGCTAATTTAAACCAGGCACACAGAAAAGCTCACATCACCTCATAATCTGTAAAAATGTGAGTGAGAAAGAACTACCAAATCTCACTATTTAAAGAAAAAAAATAACAATTTATTCTTTAACTCCAAGCTAAAAAAGAACATTAATCAACAACTGTCTACACTATAAGGTTCCTTTGTCTGATTGATTTATTTACCTCCCACTCTACAACAATACATTGATTCAATAAACACCCCATTCAAGTTTTACAAAAAAAAACGTATTTCAAAACCAGTCAGCTGTTGCTTTTTCCTTGGTATCTTCCTGTCTTCTTTTCTACAATCTTCTGCTTCACAGATTCCATATGAAAAGGTTCCTTTCAGAAGGAGAGTCTACAGGCAGCATGGTGCTTTTTGGCACTCTGACTAACTGTTCAAAATGCCCGATTCTTATACCCGAAAACATCGGATCACTTCATTGGTTTGCTATCATCACGACAGTAAAATGCAAAATCAATTGGATTTTGGCATCTTGGGGCATAATTTAAACTGATTGGCCAAATTCAAATTTGTAGTGTAACCGAGCAACTCAGCTTGAGCTATTTGTCTCACAGCCAAATGTCACATTTTCAATTTTTTCAGCACACTCTGCTTTTCTAGGCCTGTGCCAGTTTTCTCTCTCTCTTAAAGGTACAGTATACGCCTACACCTTCATAACACCAACCCCTTAAGAAAAAATGAACCATCATAATGAAAATATGTGTTTTATTTTTCTATTCCTTAACCACATTACCATGACATAAATATGGCTTTAATCTAAGTTCATATTAACTTCTTCGCACATATATATAACATTGAATAGATATCAAACTCATCTTTACTTTATCAGTTAAATCTGCAATAACACATCTGCTATTACATTCTTACAACCCGCAACATGTACGATTTGTAAATAAAAAATCTGTAACATAAGCCTCCAATGAAATAGTCTCATATTCTTGTCTTTGAAGCATGCCAAGAATGTAAGAGGATTGTGATCCGTGTACACAACCGTCTCTGACACATTGTTCATGACATACACATTAAAATGTTGTAAGACCAGTACCAAACTCAGTAGTTCTTTTTCAATCATAGAGTATTTTCTCTGGTGGGTGTTGAGTTTCTTTGAAAAGTAACCAACTGGCCATTCAATTCCATCGTGATCTTCCTGTAGCAATATAGCTCCAACTCCTATGTCACCAGCATCGATGGCAAGTTTGAAGGGTTTCAAACGTTTTAGTGCAGCTAAAACTAGGGCACTGGTGAATATTGCTTCTAAATTGTCAAATGTCTCCTGGCATTGCTCTATCTACTGAAACTTTGTGTTCTTCTTCAGCACTGTTAACGGTGCCACTACACTGCTGAAATTTGGAATAAACTTCCGATAGAAGCCGCTGAGTCCTAAGAATCAAAGCACCTCTTTCTTCGAGGTTGGTCATGGAAATTCCTCAATAGCCTTTATCTTTGCATTTCGTGGGGTCAACCTTCCAGACCGAGGTTATGTCCCAAGAACTCCACCTCTGCTTTCACGAAGTCAGTTTTGTTCCTCATAATCTGTCAAAGAGCTCTGCCAACTGTACCATGTAATCTTCCCAGGACCCACTAAAGATCACTACATTGTCCAAATAGGATCTACAGTTTGTTAACCCAGCCACAACTCTATTCATGAGTCTTTGGAAGGTGGCGGGCGGGTTCTTCATTCCAAAGGGCATCACTTTAAACTGATATAGCCCATTTGGGGTTACAAACGCAGAAATGTCCTTCGCCTTCTCTCGTAAAGGTACCTGCCAATAACCATGCAGTAAGTCCAACTTTGTGATGTAACTGGCTTGTCCAACTTTCTCGATACAGTCCTCCAATCTCAGTATTGGGTATGAGCCTGATTTTGTTATGGTGTTGACTTTCGGATAATCCCCGCAAAATCATTGAGTCCATCAGGTTTGGGAACTAAGGCAATTGGCGAACTTCACTCACTCTGACCCGGTTTGATGATATTTTCGAGGAGAAAGTGAAGACTGCAGATGCTGGAGATCAGAGTCGAGAGTGTGTTGCTGGAAAAGCACAGCAGGTCAGGCAGCATCTGAGGAGCAGGAAAATCAACCTTTTGGGCATAAGGCCTTCATCAGGAATATTCTCCTGCTCCTCAGATGCTGCCTGACCTGCTGTACTTTTCCAGCAACACACTCTCGATGATATCTGCATTGAGCGCCACCTCCACTTCCTTCTGAACCTGTCTGGCATTGAAAATATTAAGTCCGTAGAAGTAATGTTTTATCAGTACAGCATTCCGTAGGTCTACCTCAAGCACAATAGCATTAGTCCTCCCTATCTTATTCCTGCATGTGTCTTCATATTGCTGTAACAAACCTTTCAACTGCGTTCTTTGCTCCTGATACTGATAGTTTACTGACCTATCCTACTCCTCAAGGACTTCCTCATTGTTTAACATATTTTGAGGCACATCAAACTCCACATCATCTGGATTTGATACCTCACTCTGCGGGGCAGTAACTAACACATTTTCTTCTAGTTCCTTCTCCCTATTATATTACGGTTTCAACATATTGACATGACATACCCGATACATTTTTTCTCTCTGGCATCTTTACCAGATAGTTCACCTGACTCAACTTTTTCAAAATTTAATAGGGACCATTAAACCTGGCCTTGAAGGGATTTCCTATCACTGGTAACAATACTAGTACGTCATTTCCATGGGAAAACATTCGAATCTCTGAGTTTTTATTTGCCACCTGCTTCATTCTATGCCTGCCCTCTTTATGTGCTGTTTAGCTAGCTCACCTACTCGATTTAATCTCTCCCTCACCTCTGATACATAATCCAAGTATGAAATCTCTGACTTTGGTCCTGTAAATTTCTCTTTAATTAATTTCAAAGGGCCTCTCCCATCATGTCCACATATCAACTCAAAAGGTCTAAACTGAGTAGATCCATTTGGGGCATCTCTAGTGGGAAACAATACAAATGGAATATCTTTATCCCAATCATTCGGGTAATCCTGACAGTGTGCTCTCAACATGGTCTTCAGGGTCCGATGCCACCTTTCTGTAGCTCCCTGGGATTCCGGATGATGTGCATTGGATTTAAAGTGCTGTATACCTAAGCTGTCCATGATTTCCTTAAACAGCCGAGCAGTAAAATTAGACCCTTGGTCTGACTGAATCTCTTTGGATAGCCCATACTGCGTGAAGAAAGCTACACACTCTTCTAGCACCCTTTTTGCTTTAATACTCTGGAATGGAATTGCCTCTGGAAATCTGGTAGACACATACATTATGGTGAACAAGTACTGGTTCCCACGTTTAGTTCTCAGGAGGGGACCTACACAATCAGTTATAACCTGTGTGAAAGGTTCTTCGAATGTGGGAATTGGCAGTAAAGGTGTTGGTTTTATTACTGCCTGTGCCTTACCTACCATTTGGCATGTATGATACATATGGCAAAAGTTAGCCACATCCTTGTGCATTCCTGGTCAATAAAAATGTTTTTGTACCTTACCCTGAGTCTTTCGTACCCATAGGTGGCTTCCTATTGGTAGTTCATGTGCTACCCATAACACTTGCTGTCTTGTATGCTATGGACAACACCATCTGGTGCACTTCTGCCCATTTCTCCTCTGCACTAACCTGCTGTGGTCTCCATTTTTGTCTTAGGATTCTGTCTTTCAGATGATAACCTTCTGGAATATCCACTGCCTCTTTTTTGGAGTACATATCAACATATATATCTTTTCTCGTCTTGTCTTTCTGTTGTAAGTCCATTAGCTTTCCAGGACTGAACACTTCTGTCTGACCCTCTGCCTGTTCAGGTTTCTCCTGAACCATTACGTCAAACAGGGTGTCCGCTAACTGAACCTTAACTCCTGCATTTTTCTCTTTAGTTTTTGCTTCGTGCTGTGACTTATGATAGTGGGTTCTTTTTACTCCACATTTGAAGAAAATACCAGGATAATTTTCTTTTAACTCCTCAGTTTCCTGTTCTTCCTGGGCTTCTCCACAACAAGGGGCATCACTCCTTGCTAAATCATTCCCAAGAAAAAACTGGATTCTTGGAAGTGAAATTCTGTCAATCACTCCCACTGTTACTTCTTCAGTCCTGAATTGGCACTGCAACCTGATCTTACAGAGAGGACCACTAAATTTCTGTCCATCTATCCCACAAATTACCACTGTCTCGATTAACAGGTCAGAAAGAGTGCAAATTCATGCATTCCTTACTATTTGAGACTGTTTGGATCATGTTTCTCTCAAAATGATAGCTTCTTGCCCTTTTCCCCCTTGTTATTTCTGAGAAAATTTTACCCACAGTGGCAAATGTTTATAGAGATCAGGCACTAACCTGGCTAGGTTGTGCACTCTCCTGCAGCTCCTTGATTTTTCCTGGGGGTCTCCTTTACTACTTTCACTAATACCACTGGCTTAGCTTCTTTAACCACATCTTTTCCCACAGTGCCTTTCTTTAGCAACCACCGCTGTGTCTTTATATGTCCCACTTTACCCCAGTGGAAACACCTGAGGCCTTTCACCTCCTTTCCACCCTCTTGGGCTTCTTTTTTAACCTGTGGTAAACACTTACCAGTGCTCTCTACTCATTGTTTTGTAGTGTAGGATCTCCCCTTCTCCAAATTCCATCCCTCACAGGATGAACTTCTTGCTGGAAGCTTGTCATATGCACTAACATGTATTCATCTGCTAACTCTACTGCTCTTCTCACTTCCTGAACTTTCTGTTCATCGACGTGAATTCTTATTATCTCTGGAAATTATCTCTACATCTCCTTCATGGCTTTCATGTCATATCTATTTGCTTCGATGTGTGCTGTCAATTTATTTCCTTTGTCATGAATGACACTTGCATTCAGATCCAGTCTTTATTTTTGTCTTTTTGTTATCATTGTGAGGCCTGGTCTTGATTGTTGGCTAGGTTTTGTTTCATCTGTCCCACCCTGCCATTCTCTGAACTTCATTTCCCATTTTGCTATTTCTTGATTTTATCTTGTCTCTACTCTCTGATATACTACACCTTTGCAAACTTAATCATTCACTCCCATTTCTCACTTTAAAACAATTTTTGGGTGGCTCTGGAACCAAAAGCCACTTGTCCAATACTAGTCATTAATCACATATTCAGCTCACCAACTTATATACCATATGGAAATTTAGATAGGTCAGGGAATACTCAAGCAATTATAAACTTTGAGATTCTGCTTTGTAATTTAGTGTCTAGCCCCTCATATATGGTCTTTATGCAGAACCTTTTCCCTAGTTTCTACCTCTGTAATTGGCATCTATATGGACTCCTTGAGGAGAAAGTAAGGTCTGCAGATGCTGGAGATCAGAGCTGAAAATGTGTTGCTGGAAAAGCGCAGCAGGTCAGGCAGCATCCAGGGAACAGGAGAATCGACGTTTTGGGCATAAGCCCTTCTTCAGGAATGAGGAAAGTTTGTCCAGCAGGCTAAGATAAAAGGTAGGGAGGAGGGACTTGGGGGAGGGGCGTCGGAAATGTGATAGGTGGAAAGAGGTCAAGGTGAGGGTGATAGGTCAGACTGGGTGGGGGCGGAGAGGTCGGGAAGAAGATTGCAGGTTAGGAAGGCGGTGCTGAATTCGATGGATTAGACTGAGACAAGGTGCGGTGCGGCCACATCTGGAGTATTGTGTGCAGTTTTGGTCGCCATACTATAGGAAGGATGTGGAGGCACTGGAACGGGTGCAGAGGAGGTTTACCAGGATGTTGCCTGGTATGGTAGAAAGATCGTATGAGGAAAGGCTGAGGCACTTGGGGTTGTTTTCATTGGAGAAAAGAAGGTTTAGGGGTGACTTGATAGAGGTGTATAAGATGATTAGGGGTTTAGATAGGGTCGACAGTGAGAATCTTTTTCCACGTATGGAGTCAGCTATTACAAGGGGGCATAGGTTTAAATTAAGGGGGGGTAGGTATAGGACAGATGTTAGGGGTAGGTTCTTTACTCAGCGAGTCGTGAGTTCATGGAATGCCCTGCCAGTAGCAGTGGTGGACTCTCCCTCATTATGGGCATTTAAGCGGGCATTGGATAGGCATATGGAGGATAGTGGGCTAGTGTAGGTTAGGTGGGCTTGGATCGGCACAACATCGAGGGCCGAAGGGCCTGTACTGCGCTGTATTCTTCTATGTTCTATGTTCTATGTTCTAAGGTGGGGGGAGGGGAAATGAGGAAACTGGTGAAATCCGAGTTCATCCCTTGTGGTTGGAGGGTTCCTAGGCGGAAGATGAGGCGCTCTTCCTCCAACCGTCGTTTTGTTGTGGTCTGACGATGGAGGAGTCCAAAGACCTGCATATCCTTGGTGGAGTGGGAGGGGGAATTGAAATGTTGAGCCACAGGGTGGTTGGGTTGGTTGGTCCGGGTGTCCCAGAGGTGTTCTCTGAAACGCTCCGCAAGTAGCCAGCCTGTCTCCCCAATATAGAGGAGGCCACATCGGGTGCAGAGGATGCAATAGATGATGTGTGTGGAGGTGCAGGTGAATCTGTGGCGGATATGGAAGTTTCCTTTGGGGCCTTGGAGGGAGGTGAGGGGGGACGTGTGGGCGCAAGGCTTGCACCTCCTGCGGTTGCAGGGGAAGGTGCCGGGAGTGGAGGTTGGGTTGGTGGGGGGTGTGGACCTGACGAGGGAGTCACGGCACCCCACCAACCTCCATGTACAGCAGATCATCCGCCGTCATTTCCGCCACCTCCAAACGGACCCCACCACCAAGGATATATTTCCCTCCCCTCCCCTATCAGCATTCCGTAAAGACCACTCCCTCCGTGACTCCCTCGTAAGGTTCACACCCCCCACCAGCCCAACCTCCACTCCCGGCACCTTCCCCTGCAACCGCAGGAGGTGCAAGACTTGCGCCCACACCTCCCCCCTCACCTCCCTCCAAGGCCCCAAAGGAAACTTCCATATCCGCCACAGATTCACCTGCACCTCCACACACTTCATCTATTGCATCCTCTGCACCCGATGTGGCCTCCTCTATATTGGGGAGACGGGCTGGCTACTTGCGGAGTGTTTCAGAGAACACCTCTGGGACACCCGGACCAACCAACCCAACCACCCTGTGGCTCAACATTTCAATTCCCCCTCCCACTCCACCAAGGATATGCAGGTCTTTGGACTCCTCCATCGTCAGACCACAACAAAACGACGGTTGGAGGAAAAGCGCCTCATCTTCCGCCTAGGAACCCTCCAACCACAAGGGATGAACTCAGATTTCACCAGTTTCCTCATTTCCCCTCCCCCCACCTTGTCTCAGTCTAATCCATCGAATTCAGCACCGCCTTCCTAACCTGCAATCTTCTTCCTGACCTCTCCGCCCCAACCCCAGTCTGACCTATCACCCTCACCTTGACCTCTTTTCATCTATCACATTTCCAACGCCCCTCCCCAAGTCCCTCCTCCCTACCTTTTATCTTAGCCTGCTGGACAAACTTTCCTCATTCCTGAAGAAGGGCTTATGCTCGAAACGTCGATTCTCCTGTTCCCTGGATGCTGCCTGACCTGCTGCGCTTTTCCAGCAACACATTTTCAGCTCTATATGGACTCCAACCAGTGGATCCTCCCAGTCTCACTACAAGTTTCTTTCCAGACATGAGCAGATATCCTGAACCCTGGTACTGGGCAGGCCATCTGGATTCTCCATCTTTGCTGCAGAGAACAATGTGAATCCCCCTCATGATGCTATCTCCACTATTACTCCCATGCACTCCCCATTAATGGCTTCAAGTATGGGTGACATTCCAGCCCTCTGGCTTCACTTAGTTACTCCACTCACTGTCACGCCTGTCTGTCCCTGGCCACTAACCTAATCAGAAGACTGTCTCCTAAGTGGTGTGACAGTCTCCATGTAGACTAAATCTCTGTAACTTCCTCCTTACCTGATGTATCACTATTTCGGTTCTTTATCTCCAGCTCATAAACACTGAACCAAAGCTGCTTCAAACTCAAACTCTAATGACAGATGTGTTTACAATGGTATCCTTTATGTTGCAGAATTGACACATGATCCATCCTGACCTTAATTAAATAAAAACTATTTATTTGTATTACTTGCCTTTTTTCTGTACCTTTTAGATTATTTTGTCAACTTTATTATCAATGGAAGCAGTCACCTGCACTGAAGAGCGAATCGTCCAGCAACAGCCCCAGCGATCAGGAGCAGGAAGACCATCCAGCAGAGGGCGACTGAGAGGGAGACACATCAATTTGGTGCATACATTAGAGCCTGGAAGAAGTCACCTGCATTGAAGAACAGGTCATCGTAGGTGTGGTATCAAGGAGTGCTTCAGGAAACCTCTAACTAAAATAAATTAAAAATCACACAACACCAGGTTATAGTCCAACAGGTTTATTTGGAAGCACTAGCTTTCAGAGCACAGCTCCTCCGTCAGGTAGTTCATCTGACAACCACCTGATGAAGGATCAGTGCCCCAAAAGCCAGTGCATCCAAATAAACCTGTTGGACTATAACCTGGTGTTGTGTGATTTTTAACTTCATACACCCCATTACAACACTGACACCTCCAAATCATAAAAAAGTGAGGGTATAGGGGATGTACTGTTGCAAAATTTATTGCTAGCAGAGTAAGGCTTTGGCTCGCAAGGCTTCGGAGAGCAGTGGCTCAGCAAAAGATCCATGTAAGCTCAGGTAAAGTCCTTTAACCTTTCCTGTTTAATCTTGCAGCAGTTGAGGTGGCAGTTAGGGCAGTTGCATGCTCCTCCTGCAGGATGTCGGAGCTCAGGGATACTTCCATCGTCCCTGATCACTGCATGTGGAGGAAGTGCATCCAGCTGCAGCTCCTGGGAGAGAGTAGCTAGGTGACAGGAAAGGTAAAGGCAAAGGCAAAGTGTGCAGGAATCCCCTGTGGCCTTCCTCTTGAAAACAAGTATACTGTTTTGGATACTGTTGAGGGGGAATGACCTTTCAGGGGAAAGCAGCAGTAGCCAGCTGGCTCTGGGACACAGCATGAAAGGATAAAGGTAAACAGGAGCTTAGTGATAGGAGACTCGATGGTTCGGAGGAGATTCTGTGGCTGCAAATGGGAATCCAGGATGGTGTTATGCCTCCCAGGTACCAGGGTCTAGGATGTCTTGGAGTGGCTGCAGAACATTCTCAAAGGGGAGGGTAAGCAGTCAGAAGTCATTGTGCACATTGGCATAAATGACATAGGTAGAAATAATGATGAGGTCCTTCAGAGTGATTATAGAAAGCTAGGAAAAAAGTTAAAAACTAGGACCTCAATGGCGGTAATCTCCGGATTACATCTAATGACATGTGCTCGTGAAGATAAGAACAGGAGGATGTGGCAGATGAACGCATGGTTAAAGAATTAATGCTGGGGGCAGGGTTTCACATTTTTTAGATCATTGGGAACTTTTCTGTGGCAGAGGTGACCTGTTCAAGGGGGATGGGTTACATCTGAACTGGAGGGGCACCAATATCTTGGTGGTCAGGTTTGCTTGTGCTGCATGGAAGGGTTTAAAGTAAAGTGGCCTGGGGGGGGGGGGGGGATTATGGGAACCTTAACAGCAGGGAGGCAAGTGCGAGGCTCAAAGGAGATACAGAAATAATAAGTGGAAGAGCCAGGTCAGGCTGGAACGCAACAGGGAGCAAAGAATGCCAGTTGGATTCAATCCAAGAAGACTGAGAGGTAAGGCCGATAACTCTGTGCGTGGATAGGTACGTGGGACTGGGATATTATAGTCATTACAGAAACATCGCTCAGGGAGAGACACAGCTGGCAGCTTAATATGCCAGGGTACAGGTGCTTTAGGCGGGACAGAGGTGGTGGAAGGAGGGGAGGGGGAGTTGTATTTTTGATGAAGGAGAGTATCACAGCAGTCACCAGATGAAATAACTGAAGGATCATCCAGTGAGGCTTAGTGGGTGGAGCTAAGAAATAAGAAGGGGATAATGATGTTATTGGGGTTGTACTATAGGCCTCCAAACAGGGAATTAGAGGAACAAATATGCAGGGAGATGGGGGAGACTTGCAGGTGCAAGAGGGTTGTCATTGCAGGGCATTTTAATTTTCCCAACATAGACTGGCACTGCCATAGCGTTAAAGGCTTAGATGGGGTGGAATGTGTTAAGTGTGTCCAGGAAAGTTTCCTTAAGCAGTTTATAGATGACTCTACCCAGGAAGAGGCAAACTTAACCTAATGTTGGGAAATAGGACAGGACAGGTGACTGAGGTGACAGTGGGGGAGCACTTTGGGACCAGTGACCATATGGGGCAGCATGGTGGTTCAGTGGTTAGCACTGTCACCTCATAGCGCCAGGGACATAGGTTTGATTCCTGCCTCAGGTGGTTGTCTGTGTCATGTTTACACATTCTCCCAGTGTCTGTGTGGGTTTCCTCCCACAATCCAAAGATATGTGGGTTAGGTGAATTAGCTTTTGCTAAATTGCCCATAGTGTTCTGGGATGTGTAGGTTAGTACATTAGTCAGGTGTAAATGTAGAGTAGTTGGGCAATGGGTCTGGCTGGGTTACTCTTCGGAGGGTCGGTGTGGATTTGTTGGGCCGAAGGGCCTGCTTCCACACTGTAGGGATTCTACAATTCTTGTATGGTAGTTCTGTTAATTTTAAAATAAATATGGAGAGGGACAAAACTGGTCCACAGGTTCAAGTTCTAAATTGGGACAAGGTGAATTTTGATGGAATTAGACAGGAGCTTGCAGACGTTGATGGGAGTAGTTTGTTTGCCGCAAAGAGACCTCTGGCAAGTGGGAGGCCTTTAAAAGTGAGATAGCTCAAGGTCAGGACCTATATGTTTCTGTGAGGGGGAAGGGCAAGGTTGGCAGGAATAGGGATGACAAGAGATATTAAGGCTTTAACCAGAAAAAAGGAGGCATGGCTCAGGTACAGGCAGCTGGGATCAAGGGAATCCCTGGAGGTATATTTAAGCAGGAAATCAGGAGGGCAGAAAGGGGGTATGAGATAGCCTTTGCTGAGAAGAGTGGGGTGAATCAAAGAGGTTCTTTAAGTATATTAAAGGAAAAAGAAAAACTCAGACCTCAAGGAGCAAAATGGACATGTATGTGTAGAAACGCAGGAGATGGGCAAGGTCTTCAATGAATATTTCTGCTCTGTGTTTACTGTGGAAAAAGACATGAAGACTTGGGAACTTGAGAAAGTTAGTGGTGCTATCTTGGGGACAGTCCATATCACAGTCGAGGAGGTGTTGGACATATTAAAATGTATGAAGGTGGATAAATTTCTTGGTCCTGACTAGATATATCCAGATAGACTACATGATGCTAGAGAAGAAATTACAGGGGCCCTAGCTGATATTTCTACATCACCGTTAGCCATAGGTAAGGTCCCAGAAGACTGGAAGGTAGTGAATATTGTGCCCTTATTCAAGAAGGGTGGCAAAGAAAAACCTGGGAATTACAGACCAGTCAGCCTAACACCTCTGGTGGCTACGTTACTTGACAAAGTTCTAAGAGATAAGATATACATGCATTTGGAAAGACAGGGCTTGATTAGGAATAGTCAACAGGGTTTTGTGCATGGGATAGCTTTTTGATGAAGTGACCAGGGAGGTTGATGAGGGCAGGGCAGTAGATTAGTCTATATGGATTTCAGTGAGGCCTTTGATAAGGTTGCACATGGTATGCTGCTCTGGAATCACATGGAATCCAGGAGGAGCTGGCAAATTAGATACACAGTTGGCTTGATGGTAGGAAGCAGAGGGTGATAGTGGAAGGATGTTTGTTGGTCTGGTGGCCTGTGACTAGTGGAGTGCCTCAGGGGTCGGTGCTGGGCCCATTGCTGTTTGTTATCTATTTTAATGATTTGGATGAGAATGTACAAGGCATGATCAGTAAATTTGCAGAGACACTAAGTTAGGAGGTATCATCGACAGTGAGGAAGGTTATCAGAAATTGCAGCAGGACTTTGGTCACTTGGGGAAGTGGGCTGAGAAATGGCAAATGGAATTTAATATAGATAAGTGGGAAGTCTTGCATTTTGGAAAGTCAAATCAAGATAGGAGTTTCATGGTGAATGGTAGGTCCTTAAGGAGTGTAGTGGAGTTCAGGTACATGGTTCTCTGAAAATGGAGTCACAGGTAGATAGGGCAGTGAAGAAAGTTTTTGGCATAATGGCCTTCATCAGGCAGGGTATTGAGTATAGAAGTTTGGAAATTCTGTTACAGTTGTACAGGACGTTGGTGAGGCCGCACTTGGAGTATTGTGTTCAGTTTTGGTCACTTTGCTATAGGAGGGATGTTATTAAACTGGAAAGAGTGCAGAAGAAATTTACAAAGATGTTTCCAGGACTTGAGGGTGTGAGTTATAGGGAGAGGGTGGACAAGCTAGGACTTCTTTTCTTTAGAGCATAGGAGAATGAGGGGGGATCTTATAGAAGTGTATAAGATCAGGAGAGGTAATGATTAGGGTGAATGCACTCTGTCTTTTCCCCAGGATTAGGGAATCGAGGACTGGAAGTCACCAGCTTAAGGTTAGAGGGGAAAGAATAAAAGGGAACCTGAGGGGCACAGAGGGTGGTACGCATGTGGAATGAGCTGCCAGTGGAAGTGGTTGAGGTGGGTACATTAACAACAATTAAAAGACATTTGGACAAATACATGGATAGGAAAGGATTATAAGGATATGGACAAAGTTCAGGGAAATGGGGTTAGTATGGATGGAGAATTTGGTTGGCATGGACCAGTTTGAGCCAAAGGGCTGGTCTCCGCTCTGAGGGATTCCATGACTCTCTAATTTATACATAATGTTAAAAATTCAGAAAATAAGATACTTTAACCAGCTCTTTCATTTCTAGTCAGAGTAGAAATGACACAATATATCGTATGTGGCTGAAAAGATGGTGTCGGGGGAGGGTTTTAGATTCCTGGGGTATTGGGACCGGTTCTGGGGGAGGTGGGAGTTGTACAAATTGACTGTGTTACACCTGGGCTGGACGGGGACTGATGTCCTTGGGGGAGTGTTTGCTGGAGCGATTGGGGAGGGATTAAGCTGATATGCCAGGTGAGGAGTCAGATAAGGAGCGAGCAAGGACAAATCCAAAGGGAGAAAGGAAGTGAGAAAAGCGAATAGGAGAGAAGCCAAGGACAAAATTCAAACAGGGCTATTGAGAAAAATATTAGGAGTGAGACAAATAATGTTAAAACGACAAGCTTAAAGACTTTGTGCCTAAATGTATTGAATATTTGCAATAAACTGGAGGAACTAATCAGTTAGATAGATGTAAGTGGGTACGATATAACTGGGATTATGGAGACATGGCTGCAGGTTGAGCAGGGATGGGAACTGTATGTCCCAGGGTATTCAGTATTTAGGAAGGACAGGCAAAAGGAAAGGGTAGTGGAGCTGCATTACTGGTTAAAGAAGAAACTAACACAATAGTGACAAAAGATAATAGCTCTGACAATATAGAGTCTGTATGGGTAGACTGAAGAAATAGCAAGGGGCAAAAACATTGGTGCGTGTCATATATAAACCCCCCAAACTGCAGAGGTAATTTTGGGAATGGCATTAGACAGGAAATTAGAGATGCACGGATAAGTGAGTATCGGTGATCATGGGTAATTTTAATCTGCACTTAGATTAAGCAAATCAAATTAGCCACAATGCCGTAGAGGAGGAATTCCCAGAGTGTACATGGAATGGTTTTCTTGGCGGATATGTGGAGGAACCAACTAGAGAGGAGGCCATCTTAGACCATAACATGATAGAATTTTCTATCAAGATGAGGAGTGAGGTAGTTGATTCAGAGACTAGGTGCTGAATCTGAATAAAGGAAACTATGAAGATATGAGGCGTGAATTGGCCTTGATAGATTAGGGAGAGTTACTTAAAGGATGACAGCGGATAGGCAATGGCAAACGTTCAAGGAATGCATGGGGGTCAGCAAAAATTGTTTATTCCTGTCTGGAACAAAAACAAAATGGGTAAGAGAGCAAATCCATGGCTTATGAAGGAAATTAGAGATAGTATCCGATTTAAGGAAGAAGCATACAGATTGGCCAAGAAAAATAAGTCTGAGGGTTGGGAGCAGTTTAGAATTCAGCAAAGAAGGACCAAAGGATTGATTTAAGAAGGGGAAAATACAGTACGAAAGTAAGCTTGCAGGGAACATAAAGACTGACACAAAGAGTTTCTACAAGAACGTGAAGAGAAAGAGATTGGTGCAGACAAATGTAGGTCCCCGACAGACAGAGATGGGGGACATGTATAATAGGGGACAAAGAAATGGCTGAGTAACTGAATACATACTTTGGTTCTGTCTTCACAAGAGAGAACACAAATCAGACACCAGAAATGTTGCAGAATGTAAGATTTATCGAGAGGGGAGAACTAAGGGAGATCAATATTTGTGGAGAAATGGTACTGGGAAAATTGATGGGATTGAAGGCAAATAAATTCCTAGGGCCTGACAATCTACGTCCCAGAGTACTTAGGGAAGTTGCTCTAGAAATAGTGGATGCATTGCTGATAATCTTCCAGGATGCTGTAGACTCTGGAACAGTCCCTGTAGATTGGAGGGTAGCTAATGGCTCTCCAATAGTCAAAAAGGAAGGTAGAGAGAAACCAGGGAATTACAGACCAGTAAGCCTAACATCGAGGCATTGACAAGACCAGAGTGAGTCAGCATGGATTTATGAAGGGGAAATCATGCTTGATAAATCTGTTGGAATTCAATGAAGCTGAAACTAATAGAGTTGACAAGGGGGAGCCAGTCAATGTGGTATATTTGGACTTTGGGAAAGCAATCGAAAATGTCCTGCATAAGAGATTATTGTGCAAAATTAAAGTGCATGGGATTGAGGGAAGTGTATTGAGATGGATAGAAAACCGGTGGGTGGAGAGGAAACAAAGAATAGGAATTAATGGGTTCTTTTCAAATTGGCAGGCAGTAACTCATGGGGTGCTGGATATATATTAATAATTTGGATGAGGGAACCAAATGTAACATCTCAAAGTTTGCAGAGATTGCAAAGTTTACGTGGGAGGGTGAACTGCGATTGGAGTGCACAGATTCTTCAGCATGGTCAGGACAGGTTGTGTGAGTGGATAAATCAATGGCAGATGCAGTATAATTTGGATAAATGTGAGGTTACTCACTTTGGAAGCAAAAACAAGAAAGCAGATTATTACCTGAACGGCTGTAAACTGGGAGAGGGGAGTGTGCAGTGGGACCAGGGTGTCCTTGTGCAGCAGTCGCTGAAAGTAGGTATCCAGATGTAGCAGGCGGTAAAGAAGGCAAATGTTATGTTGGCCTTCATTGTGCAAGGTATTGAGTACAGGAGCAGGGATGTGTTATTGTAATTATACAGGGTCTTGGTGAGGCCACACCTAGAATATTGTGTGCAGTTTTGGTTTCCTTTTCTGAGGAAGGATGCTCTTGCTCTCAAGGGAGTGCAGTGAAGGTTTCCCAGGCTGATCCTGGGAATGGCAGGGCTGACGTATGGGGAGATTGACTGAATAGGTTAGCATTGTTTTCACTGGAGTTCAGATGAATGAAGGGGGGATCTCATAGAGACTTACGGTGGGTGTGTTCAGAATCAGTGGTCACAGTCTGAGGATTTCAGGTGGACCATTTAGGAAGGAAATGAGGAGACATTTCTTCACCCAAAGAGTGGTTAGCCTGTGGAATTCATTACCACAGGAAATAGTTGATGCCAAGACATTGAAGGTATTCAGGAGGCGGCAAGATTCAGCACTTGGGGCAAATGGGATCAAAAGTTATGGGGGGAAAGCAGGATTAGGCTAGTGAGTTGGATGATCAGGCCATGATCCTGATGAATGACGGAGCAGGCTAAAAGGGACAAATGGCCTCCTCCTGTTCCTATCTACTATGTTTCTATGTGAGAAAGTATGTGTGTGTGGGAGTGTGTGTGTGAGAGTGTAATAAGTCATTCAAAACTGTACAAACTGATTAAGATAGAGAGATCACAACAATTTATCAAGGTGATACTGTCAAAATCAGAAAGTAAGAAGAATTTTACAGATACAGAATAGCGTGGTGGGGTCTCCTGTATCATGACATGAACCTAAGATCATGGTTGAGACCGTCTTCCTGGCTACAAAACTTGGCTATCAGTCTCTGCTCGGCGATTCTGCGTTGTTGTGTATCTCAGACTCCACCTTGGAGGTCGTTTACCCGAAGTTCGGAGACTGAGTGTGCCTGACCACTGAAGTGTTCCCGACTGGGAGGGAACACTCCTCTCTGGTGATTATTACATGGTGTCCATTCATCTGTTGTTGTAGTGTCTGCATTGTGTCATCAATGTACCATACCTCAGGGCATCCTTGCCTGGAGTGTATCAGGTAGACAACATTGGTCGCGTCATATGAGTATCAGCACTGAACCTGACAAAAGGGCTGCACTCTGAAAGCTTGAAATTCCAAATAAACCTGTTGAACTATAACCTGGTGTCGTGTGACTTCTGACTCTGTCCACCGTCGTCCAGCACCAGTACCTCTACAGCAAGTTCAGACAACAGTTGAAAAATGTGCTGAAATATCCATTTACTCTAATTAATTATAGAATCATTGAATCCTTACAGTGTGGAAGCAGGCCATTCAGCCCATTGAGGTTCACATTGACCCATCCCATCCAGACACATCCCCTAGTCTATCCCTGTAACCCTGCATTCCCCATGGCTAATCCACCTACTCTGCACATTTTTGGACTATGGGAGGAAACCAGAGCATCCAGAGGAAACCCATGCAGATTTGGAGAGCCTGTGCAAACTCCACACAGGCAGTCACTCGAGGGTGGAATCAAACCCGGGTCCATGGCAAACCATTGAGCCACTGTGCCACCAGTCAATAACGTTTACTGATTAATAAATCAATCCAGAAATTTGTTTTTTATTGCATATTTCATGCAAGGAAGTGGCCTAGCATTATGCTAACAGATTATGGGAAGAGAGGACTTGTGCAATCATTATGTTTGTGGGTGGGTTCTCTCACTACAGATGCCACTAAGCAAATTTCAGAAAGATGGGATTTTGGACAATAATGATCATGAATTGCTTTGTTTTGAGAAAACAATTCCAGTTCCAAACTCAGATTGGGCCACACCATGATTCCGGCCTGGTCGGTTGCACATTCAGATCAAGCCCCATCTAGTCAGGTTCACCGACAGAATGATCGCTGTCTCATCATTTTCTCTTCAAAATGAATCCGGCCAAGTCAGATGGACACTCAGAATGATTTCTGTCTCGTCATGTTCTCACTCAGAATGATTCCAGTCAAAGCAGATTAACACTCAGAATGATTATGGTTTGGTCAGTTTCACAAACATAATGAGCCCGATCTAATCAGAGCGACACGCAAAATGATTTCTGTCTCGTTGCATCTTCACTCAGAATGATTCCAGGTGAGTTAGATTAACTGTCAGAATGAGTCCCGTCTGGTCAGTTTCACATTCAGAATTTTGCAGATCTTTGGAGAATAGAGCTGAATCCATTTGGGAGGAAATTAGAAAGTTTGTGAGAAGATTTGTAGCTCGGGTGCTCGTTGTTGTGGTTCTGTTGGCCGAGCTGGGAATTTGTGTTGCATTCTGGATCCGCTGATCAGGTGTTTCAATTTCTGCTGTAGTTCTTTAGCCAGTTTGTGTGATGGTGTCCTTGGTAGTGATACTATGGGTCTGAGTGGGATGTCTGGTTTGTGCACTTTAGGTAGTCCATTTGCAACACAAATTCCCAGGAAATTAGAAATTCTAAGAAGAAAAAGTCACTTATAGGCGTAGTCTATAGGCCACCAAATAATAACATCACATTGGGGTGGGCAATAAACAAAGAAATAACCAATGTCTATAAAAAATGATACTGGAATTATCATGGGGGATTTTAATCTACATATCGATTGGTCAAACCAGCTCAGTCAGAGTAGCCTTGAGGAGGAGTTCGTTGACTATATCAGTGATTGTTTTCTTGAACAGTATGTAATGGAACCAATGAGGGAGCAAGCTATCCTAGATCTGGTCCTGTGTAATGAGACAGGAATAATTAATGACCTCATAGCTAAGGACCCTCTTGGAAGGAGCGATTTAGAGTACAGATGGAGAGTGTAAAGATAAAATCCAATACCAGGGTCCTGTGTTTAAACAATGGAAACTACAATAGAATGAGGGAGAACTTGGCTAAAGTAGACTGAAAGAAAGATTTCATGGTGGGCCAGTTGACGAGCAGTGAAGGACTTTCAAAGCAATTTTTCCAAGTGCTCAGCAAAAGTAACCGTCGATTTCTCCACCTCTTGATGCTGCCTGGCTTGCTGAGTTCTTCCTGCCTCCTGCCTGTCTACTTTGGATTCCAGCATCTGCAGTTTTTTTTTGTCTCTAACCAAGTTTGTTGACTCCGTTCCCAATCCCTCACTCTCCCTGCCACTGCTCCCTGCCACCAACCAGATTCATTCCTTCCATTGACCAAGCAGGTCGTACCCTCCACCTGTCTTCACCTATCCCCCCTTCACCATCCTGCCCCCACCCCCACCCCCTTTATCTGCAGCTACCCCCAACACCCACCCTTGTCCTGAAGCAGGGTTACACCCAAAACATCGACTTCTCCACCTCCTGATGCTGCCTGGCTTGCTGTGTTCTTCCAGCCTCCTGCCTGTCTACTTTGGATTCCAGCATCTGCAGTTTCTTTTTGTCTCCAGCAAAAGTATATACCAGTGAAAAGGAAGGACTGTAAGAAAAGGGGTAATCTGCCAATGAAGTCTAAGGAAATAAGGGAGGCAATCAAGTTGAAAGAGAAGGCATACAAGGTGATCAAAAAAAAGCATGAAACTAGAAGATTGGGAAAACTTTGAAGCTCAACAGAAAGCCACAGAAAGAGCTATGAAGAAAAGTAAGATAGAGCATTAGAAATAAACTAGCACAGAATATAAAGACGGATAGCAAAGGTTTCTATAAACATATAAAATTAAAAAGAGTGGCAAAAGTAAACATTGGTCCTGTTCGCCGAGCTGGAAATTTTTGTTGCAAACGTTTCTTCCCCTGTCTAGGTGACATCCTCAGTGCTTGGGAGCCTCCTGGGAAGCGCTTCTGTGGTGTTTCCTCCGGCATTTATAGTGGCCTGTCCCTGCCGCTTCCGGTTGTCAGTTTCAGCTGTCCGCTGTAGTGGCCGGTATATTGGGTCCAGGTCGATGTGTTTGTTGATGGAGTTTGTGGATGAGTGCCATGCTTCTAGGAATTCCCTGGCTGCTCTTTGTTTGGCATGCCCTATAATGGTAGTGTTGTCCCAGTCGAATTCATGTTGCTTGTTGTCTGCGTGTGTGGCTACTAAGGATAGCTGGTCGTATCGTTTCGTGGCTAGTTGATGTTCATGGATGTGGATTGTTAGCCGTCTTCCTGTTTGTCCTATATAGTGTTTTGTACAGTCCTTGCATGGGATTTTGTACACTACGAAATTGAGGGTTGGGAATCTGTGGAATTCCTTGCCCAGGGAGGTAGTTGACGTTTCTTCAGTAAATGTTTTTAAAGCTAAGATAGATTGTTTTGAACAATAAAAGAATTAAGGGACATGGTGAGAGGGCGGGAAAGTGGATCTGAGTCCACAAAGAGATCTTATTGAATTGTGGAGCACACTCAACTGGCCGTACGGCCTATTCCGGCTCCTAGTTCTTGCATTCTTATGTTCTCCCTCAAAGTTATTCCAGCCTAGTGAGATTCACATTAAGGAGGATTCTGAGATAGTCAGACTGAAATTCAAATGATTCTGGATTAGTGGTGCTGGAAGAGCACAGCAGTTCAGGCAGCATCCGAGGAGCAGTAAAATCGACGTTTCGAGCTGGAGCCCTTCATCTGGAATGTCATCCTGATGAAGGGCTCCGACCCACAACATCCAGCACCTGTGACATAGCCACAAAATTGATAAGGAAGTGCAAGGTGAGCTCAGTGAGTGCAGGTCTGACACAGTAAAACAAATTGAGTCCATTGATGGGGGTGGGGGTTAAAATATGTGCTCCAACAAAGGGGAGGTGACAGCCTGGTGGCATCATCACTGTTAAACCACTGTTAATCATCACTGTTAGTCTATTGTTAATGTTCTGGTGACCTGAGTGTGAATCCCACAATGGCAAATGGTAGAATTTGAATTCAATATAAAAAGTTTAGAATGAAGAGTCTAATAGTTACCATGAATCCATTTGTCGATTGTGGGAAAAGCCCAAGTGGATGACTGAAGTCCTTTAGGGAAGGAAACTAACATTCTTATGTGGTCTGGCCCACATGGACATGCCTTCTGAATAGTTGACTCTTAACTGACGAGCAATAAATGCTGGTTCTGCCAGGGACACCCACACCCCCTGAATGAAAACCAAAACTGAACCCATTGTTTTTTTTGAACCTGTCCCAAATTCTAAAACCGTTCTCCCTACCTACATCCCATCCCCAACTGTGCCAGGAGGAGGAGGATAGTACATGAAGCATTATGTTGAGAGTGTGGTGCTGGAGGAGTGTGGCGGGTCGGGCAGCATCCGAGGAGTAGGAAGGGTCGATGTTGTGGGCCGGAGCCCTTCATCAGGATGACATTCTAGATGAGGGGCTCCGGCTCGAAACGTCGATTTTACTGCTACTCGGATGCCGCCTGAACTGCTGTGCTTTTCCAACACCACTAATCCAGAATCTGGTTTCCAGCATCAGCAGTCATTGTTTTTACCTGAAATTCAAATAAGTCCAGTCCAGTCAGATTCACACTCATATTCTGTTTTCATTACACTTAAATTCACAATGATTCCGGTCAAGTCAGATTAACACACATAATGTTCACAATTTAGTTAGATACACACACAGATTGATTCCTGTCTAATCAGTTTCTCCCTCATAATTAATTGGGCCCAATCAGATACAAATTCAGAATAATTCCACTCCAGTCAGAATGACAGTCAGATTTATGTCTGGCTCGACATATCCTCCTTCAGAATGATTCCAGTTGTGTCAGATTCACACGCTGAATGATACCAGTTTGGTTAGTTTCATACTCAGATTGAACCTGATCTCTTCAGATTCATACTCTGAATGATTTCTGTCTCATCATATTCTCGCTCATGATTCCAATCGTGTAAGATCCATACTCAGAATTTTGCTTATTGAGTCATTTCCTCCCACAATATATTTCCGGTCAAATGAGATTCACACTCAGGATGATTCAGATTCCAATTCAGTCTGAATTCATTCCAGTCAGATTCACGCTCAGAATGATTCTGCTTTTGTTACATTCAAACGCACAATGATTCCAGACTAGTCAGATTGACACACATAACATTAACAATCGAGACAGACATACCATTTTATGGATTCAGTCAAACCAGTTTCACACTCATAATTCATCAGGCACAATCAGATTCAAATTCAGAAATATTCCAGATGAGTCAGATTGACACTCGGAATGATTCCAATCTGTTCAATTTCACACTCAGATTATGCCTGATCTAGTCAGATTCTCACTCAGAATGATTTCTATCTCATCATATTCTCACTCAGAATGATTCCAATCTCATCAGATCCACATTGACAATTTTGCCAATCGAATCATATTGTTCCTCAAAATATTTATTGTCTAATAAGATTCACACTAAAGATGGTTGTGGAAAAGTCAAATTCAAATTCAGAATGAGTCCTGTCCATTTTGCTGAGGTTCAGTTTTGTTGGGGATTTTGCTGTGGGCTGACCCAGGGTCCCTTTGCTCAGGATATGCGCTGTGTAAGGCTCAGTGAATGTCTGCACTCAAGTGGTTTTCTCCAAGCTCAGTCGGAGAGGTGATGGTGTCCACTTCTATTAGGATGCCTTGCAGCTCCCATGCTCCACTTGCTGCATTTTCTAATGACAAAGCCAATTGCAGTGCCTGGTTGAAGTCCAGCTGGGCTTTAGTGACTATGCGCTTTTGCATGGTTATGTCATTAATCCCACTCGTGGACCCATAATAACCCCTGTTTATTATTTTTCTAATTTTTTTTCTTGTTTTCTTTTTTCCCCACACTACCGTCTAACTGCGGTAGTGCTTATTTTCCCCAGCACCCATGTTGTGTGTGTGCAGGTGTGAGACACAGTGAGAGACACAAGGTGCACAAATCTTTATTCGGTTTCCTCCATCAGGAAGAAAGGAAACACCCGAGTGGCCAGTGACAAGCAGCGCCCTTCACATCGAAGGGCAATGCTGTGTGATCAAACAGTTAAGGGGAGGGAATCCCCTGTTTTTTTTTCACAGAGCCAGCTCTCAGAACCTCCTGTTTATTTTTTTCATTTTTTTAAGAGTCCTTGCACGTGCACACACACACTGATCCAACTCTACCTCCTGTTTTATTTTATCAAACTAAATGCCCTGTTTTTTTTTCTTTTTTTCTTCTTTTTTTCTAACCCCCACACTACCACCTAACTGTGGTAGTGCTTTTTTTCCCCCCAGCACCCATGGTTTGTGTGTGCAGGTGTGAGACACAGTGAGAGACAGAAGGTGCACGAATCTTTATTCAATTTCTACAACCAGAAAGATAGGAAAACACCCGAGTGGCCAGTGACAAGCACTGCCCTTCAACCTCCTGTTTATTTTTTTTCTTGTGGACTCCTGTTCTTTTTTTCCTTTTTTTCTCTTTTGTTTGTTTCTTTTTTTTTAACCTCCACACTATTGCTTAACTGTGGTAGTGCTTATTTTTTCCCCAGCACCCATGGTGTGGGTGTGCAGGTGTGAGACACAGTGAGAGACACAAGGTGCACAAATCTTTATTCGGTTTCCTCCATCAGGAAGAAAGGAAACACCCGAGTGGCTAGTGACAAGCAGTGCCCTTCACATCGAAGGGCAATGCTGTGTGATCAAACAGTGAAGGGGAGGGAATCCCCTGTTTATATCAGTCAACCAGGGCTCCCTGATTAGCCCACATTAACAATCCCAATCAAGGATCTCATAGTCAAAAAGATCCATCTGGTTCAAATCACTGCAGTACGGTTTAGAGGGATATGGGCCAATGGGACTAGTTTAATTTGGGAAACCTGGTCAGCATGGATGAGTTGGACCAAAGGGTCTGTTTCCACACTGCATAACTCTATAAATCTATGACTCCATAACTTCACAACCCTGATTGTCTGTGGGAACCATTTGTTTACTTGGAGATGTGTTCAACTCTGTTTTCTGCACAATGGGATGTCTGGAAATGTACTAAAGGTCCTCCAGAATGATGAGAAAGCAAGTAACCAAAAACCTATTAATATTGGGCACTTTGTGTCACTTGATGGACTTCCACTATCAGACCAGGTTCATGAGACCAGGGCCATGAACTTTCCACGTCAGACTAGGGTTCATGAAACCATCGGCACAGAATCTGAGATAGAGCTCCAAGTGCCACCTTCACCAATCCCCTATGACTGAAAGGTAGTGGCACATATCAATTTACATATGTATAAAGTAGCTTAAGCTAATAGATTCACTCAGTAGTTTGTATATAAATTAATTTAAGCTAAGAGCTTCACTCCTTAGTTTTGTATATATTTTCATAAGTTAAGCTAATAAATTAGCTATATGTTGAAGTGCAGACATCTTTTTTTAAAATTAGATTACTTAGAGTGTGGAAACAGGCCCTTCGACCCAACACCGACCCGCCATCCACCCAGACCCATTCCCCTACACCTAACACTATGGACAATTTAGCATGGCCAATTCACCTAACCTGCACGTTTTTGGACTGTGGGAGGAAACTGGAGCACCCAGAGGAAACCCACGCAGACACGGGGAGAATGTGCAAACTCCACACAGTCAGTCGCCTGAGGCAGGAATTGAATCCAGGTCTCTGGTGCCGTGAGGTAGCAGCGCTAGCCACTGTGCCACCATGCCATCTTCTTGCATTAATTTTGATCAAACCTTAAAGAAGTTGTTAGGTACTTTCAACCTAACAATACCGTAGTTGTTAAACCTAGAAGGATGTGGGCCAATTGCATATAATTAGGATTAGTTCAGTTTTGGAAACTTAGTTGGTACAG
This sequence comes from Chiloscyllium plagiosum, assembly GCF_037043375.1. Taxonomy (NCBI): domain Eukaryota; kingdom Metazoa; phylum Chordata; class Chondrichthyes; order Orectolobiformes; family Hemiscylliidae; genus Chiloscyllium; species Chiloscyllium plagiosum. The sequence continues at coordinate 46,235,530 of NW_028270166.1, read as the reverse complement.
ATGAGTTGGACCAAAAGGTATATTTCTGTGACTCTATGACTGTTGGACATGGCTAATTAAAAAATATATCTCTATCAGGTTTTAAGAAACATAATCTATTGATGAACCTTCTTCAATTAATTTAAAATGATTGCTTAATTACTAAAAAAAAGCTTTTCAATGATTATACTTTAACTGTTTAGTGAACATTGTCAGCAATATGTAAACATAAATGTTGATCACTCTAAATAACCCCATCACACAGACATACATACAATCATACACACACACACACACACACACAGAAAGGAATGAGAGAAATAAACAGATTTAGAACATAGAACATTATAGCACAGTAGACATTCCTGTAGACAATTGCAGCATAAAGATCAAAGCCAAAGGCTCAGCAATATCCTCCCTGGCTTCCCAGAGAATCCTAGGATAAATTCCATCCGGCCCAGGGGACTTATCTATTTTCACACTTTCCAGAATTGCTATCACGTCCTCCTTGTGAACCTCAATCCCATCCAGTCTAGTAGCCTGTATGGCAGTATTTTCCTCGACAACATTGTCTTTTTCTACTGTCAATACTGATACAAAATGCCCATTTAGTGCTTTCCTTATTTCCTCGGACTCCATGCACAACTTCCCACTACTGTCCTTGATTGGTCCTAATCTTACTCTAGTCATTCTTTTATTCCTAATATACCTATTCAAAGCTTTAGAGTTTCCCTTGATTCTATCTGCCAATGACTTCTCATGTCCCCTCCTGGCTCTTCTTAGCTCTCCCTTTAGGTCTTTCCTGGCTAACTTGTAACTCTCAAGTGCTCTAACTGAGCCTTGATGTCTCATCCTTACATAAGCCACCTTCTTCCTCTTGACAAGAGTTTCAACCTCCTGAGTAAACATCGGCTCCCGCGCTCGACCACTTGCTCCCTGACTGAGAGGTACACACCTATCAAGTACCCGCAGTAGCTGTTCCTTGAATAAGCTCCACATTTCAGTTGTGCCATTCCCTGCAGTTTCCTTTTCCATCCTATGCATCCTAAATCCTAACTGCATTGTAATTGCCTTTCCCCCAGCTATACCTGTTTCTCTGCGGTATATACCTATCCCTTTCCATCTCTAAAGTAAACATAACCAAATTGTGGTCACTATCACTAAAGTGCTCACCTCCCTCCAAATCTAACACCTGGCTGGGTTCATTATCCAGTACCAAATCTAATGTGGCCTTGTCCCCTTGTTGGTCTGTCTGCATACTGTGTCAGGAAACCCTCCTGCACACATTGGACAAAAACTAACCCATCTAAAATACTTGAACTATAGTATTCCCAGTCAATATTTGGAAAGTTAAAGCCCCCATAACACCTACACTGTCACTCTCACTCCTATCAAGAATAATCTTTGCTATCATTTCCTCTCCATCTCTGGAACTATTCAGAGGCCTGTAGAAAACTCCCAACAGGGTGACCTCTCCTTTTCTGTTTCTAACCTCAGCCCATGTTACCTCTGCCACCGTAATACTGTCCTTGACTAATAATGTCACACCAGCCCCTCTTTTACCATCTTCTTTGTTTTTACTGAAACATCTAAATCCTGGACCTTGCAACAACCATTCCTGTCCCTGCTCTAACCATGTCTCCGAAATGGCCACAACATTGAAGTCCCAGGTACCTATTCATGCTACAAGTTCACCCCCTTGTTCTGGATGCTCCTGGCATTGAAGTAGACACACTTCAAACCAACGTCTTGATTGCCGGTACCTTCTGGTGTCCTTGAGACCTTATTTTTGAACTCACTACTCTCAACCTCCTTATCCTCGAACTACAATTTAGGTTCCCATCCCCCTGCTGAATTAGTTTATCCTCGAACTACAATTTAGGTTCCCATCCCCTTGCTGAATTAGTTTAAACCCTCCCAAAGAGCATTAGCAAATCTCCCCCCCCCCCGCCTCCCCAGGATATTGATACTCCTCTGGTTCAGGTGAAGATGATCCTATTTGTAGAGGCCCCACCTACACCAGAATGACGCCCAATTATCCAGGAATCTAAAACCCTCCCTCCTGCACCATCCCTATAGCCACGTGTTCACCCTCTCTCTCCCTATTCCTCGCCTCACTAGCACGTAGCATGGGCAACAACTCTGTTTGTTCTAGCCCTAAGCTTCCACCTTAGCTCCCTGAATTTCTGCCTTAAATCCCCATCTCTCTTCCTACCTATGTTGTTGGTGTCTATATGGACCATGACTTGGGGCTGCTCCCCCTCCCTCTCAACGATCCTGAAAACACGATCTGAGACATCATGAACCCTGGCACCCGGGAGGCAACACACCAACCATGAGTCTCTCTCGTGCCCACAGAACCTCCTATCTGTCCCCTAACTATAGAGTCCCCAACGACTAATGCTCTACTCCTCTTCCCTCTTCCCTTCTGAGCAACTGGGATAGACTGTGCCAGAGACCTGTGCCACATTGCTTACCCCTGGTGAGTTTTCCCCCATAACTGTATCCAAAATGAGGGGGACAACCAGAATTTGTGTGCAGAGATTGGCTTTCTGAAACAGAAAAAAAAAAAACACTTTGACCAATGAATTTGCTTCTTGAAAGAGAAAAGACCTGATGTGCAAATATTATATTGCTTCTACTTCAGCTTTTGGGCCCTTCTCGATGAATGCCCAGACACTTGAGGGAACTCTGTGGTCTTGGTTGATACAATTTGCTCAGCAAATATAATGCTGAAAAGAGCTTTCAATGACCCCATCAGAGAACAAACACGTTTTACTCCCAACTCACAACAAGGCGACCTTTTCATGAAGAGGAGTGATCAGCTGGACAGCTTTATTGTCACAAGCTTAGTGTCCCTTAACTGTTTCCAAATACCAAAAATATTCTGCATCCAATTATTGTCCAGATACATCAGGCATGTACAATTAAGAATTAATAAAAGTCATTTGACTTGCAGGCGGGCTTGTTGAAAAAAAGATGCATTTTCCCCAATGACTTCTTAATGAGCTTTCCCAATGTCGACATCTGTACAACTTTAAAACCAATCCTTCCAAATTTGATTAAACTTTACCCTCCAAGTAATATTAAATATGAACAATCTTTCTAACACTTATAAAAGCTGTTGAAGTTATTCCTGTCAACATCATAGTATATGAACAGAAATTTTATTTGACAAATGTAATTAGAACAAAGAGAAACAAAGAACAAAGAAAATTTATAGCCCAGGAACAGGCCCTTTGGCCCTCCAAGTCTGAACCGATCCAAATCCACTGTCACCCAATTCCTAAGCATCTGTATCCCCCTGCTCCCCACCTACTCATGCATCTGTCCAGACGCATCTTAAAAAAATCTACTGTGCCTGCCTCTACTACCTCTGTTGACAATGCCTTCCAGGCACCTACCATCCTCTGTGTAAAGTACTTGCCACATGTATCTCCCTTAAACTTTTCACCTCTCACCTTGAAACCGTCACCTCATGTTACTGAATCCTTGACCCTGCGAAAAAGCTTATTTCTAGCTACCCTGTCTCTACCCTTCATGATTTTGACGACCTCAATCAGGTCTCCCCTCAATCTTCTTTTTTCTAATGAAAACAAACCTAACCTACTCAACCTCTCTTCATAGGTAGCACCTTCCATACCAGGCAACATCCTTGTAACCTTCACTGCACCCTTTCCAACGCGTCCACATCCTTTTGGTAATGTGGCGACCAGAACTGTGTACAGTATTCTAAATGTGGCTGAACCAACATCGATTACAATTTTAACATGACCTGCCATGTCTTATGCTCAATACCCCGTCCGATGAAGATAAGCATACTATATGTCTTCTTGACCAATCTATCCACCTGTGCAGCAACCTTCAGAGTACAATGGACTCCCAGATTTCTCTGCTCACCAGCTTTTCCCAAGGCTCTTCTGTTTACTGTATAATTCGCTCAAGAATTAGACTTCCCAAAATGCATTGCCTCACATAATTGATACAGGATCAAGGAGAAGTGGTGGGGATGGTGTGGTTCAGAGCAAGTCTATGAGCAAATCATAGATCAAACACCATTCAACAGTCTTGTTTGTAACATTGAACTAAATGTATGTTCAGGAGAGTAAATGTGTAGATTTGACATGAATTACAAGACTGAAAGCAGAGGGAAATAATGATTAGTGGTTGTTCACTCTGGAGAGGTTAAAACAATAAAATCTTTAATGGGTTGGTATAACAACATTACATTCTTTGACCTTGATAAATTAAATTTAATGCAGAGGGAAGTGAGGAACTGAATGGAAAGCAGGAATGAGGGGAAACAATTTAAATAGTATAGAACAATTTTCATCATGGGTGCAGGAACAGAGTGGTTTCATGCACACACTTTCACATCACTGGACAGACACTTAGATAAGATGGTAAAAATGTACAGTTTTAGAAATACAGGCATGTGATCAATTTTGTGTCCTCAAGTTATGCCTCAAATCAGTCTTCCCAAATCTATTGAAACAATGCCAATTTTACACAGAAGACATCCTCTGTAGGTCAGGATTCTGTTTAACTGTCGATAGCTCAGCCATGTCTAGCAAAGGGTTAACAAAGCCTTTACTCTAAGGATAGCTACTGAGACTGTGCATAAGAAACAAAGTTTATCTTCTTTGCAGTGCATAGCTGTTTATATATTGTGTATTTCTATATTTATTCATCCATAAGACATGGGTATTATCGGCTGGCTGGCATTTATTCCTTGTCCCTAGTTGACCTTCAGAAGTTGTTGGTGAGCTGCCTTCTTGAACTGATGTAATCCATGTGCTGTAGTTGGACCCACAATGCCTTTCCGGAAGGAATTCCATGATATTTGTTATGGATCAGCTCAGACTCCCTCAAAACATTTCAGGAAGGTAGCCCAGACCCTAAATTTACTAGTTGTTTTAAGCAAGTGTAAAGTGGAAGGAGAATCAGCTGGTCAAACCACTTAGGTTTAAAGAAAATGGAATTTATTTACAAGATTACTGAGTGAAACACAATAGCAGAAAACAGAAAACCGAATAACGTAACGTCTCAAAAAAGGCAACAGGTCATCTCAATGATGCTGTTCCAAATACTTGCTAAATCCCCATAAACATCCCTTGGCACAAAAAACGTAAAATCAAACACAGAGTACTACGGGATTGAAGTCAGAGAGAGAGAGAGTACCAGCCTGCTCCTGCTTCTGTGGGTTCAACAGGTTTATTTCATTCTCCTGCTAAAACCAAACCAATCCAGAGCGAAAGCTGAGCTGGGAGAACTGGCCACTCCATTTTCATTTTGCAAGTTTTTTTAAAAATTGAAAGCCTTCTGCCTGAGGCAGTATCTGGTAGCTATAAATAAAAACCATTCAACCTCCGGATGTTTCTGAGCCAGCTTCATGCAGCTTGACCAGGCGACAGTGAAGGAAAGATGATATGATTTTAAGATGTTCCCATGCATCTGCTGCCTTTGTCCTTTTGGAATGAAGTAGGTTTGAAACGTGCTATCTTTGATAAATTTCTGCACTGTACTTGGCAGATGGTTCATGCTGCTGCTACTGAGTGTTGGCATTATAAGCAGTGGATGTTTGGACATTGTGCCAATAAAGCAGACTACTTTGTCCTGGATGGTGTCAAAGTTCTCAAGTGTTGTTGAATTTGCACACATCCAGGCAAGTAAGCAGTATTCCATCACATTCCTGATTTGTGTCTTGTGGTAGATAGGTTGAGGGGAGTCTGGAGTTATCTGCTGCAGAAATCCCAGCTTCTGATCTGCTATTGCTGCCATTGTGTTTCTATGGTGAGTCCAGTTGATTTACTGGATAATAGCAACTCACAGGATGGTGATAGTAGGGATTTAGTGATAAAAATGCCATTGAATGCCAAAGAATGGTGGTTACAATGTCTATTACTGGTGATGGTCATTGTCTGTCATTCATGTGATGTGATTGCTATTTGCCACTTGTCAGCCCAAGCCAGAATGTTACCCACATCTTGTTGCATTTGAAAATGGATTTCTTGAGTATCTGAAGAGCTGTGAATGGTGCTGAACATTGTGCAATCGTTAGCGACAATCCTCACTTCTGACCTTGCGATGGAGGGGTGGTTACTGATGAGGCAGCTGAAGATGGATGGGCCTCAGACACTAAGGAACTGAGGAAGTCCTGCAGATATGTTCTGGAGCTATGTTGGCTGACCTCCAACCACCACACCATCTTCCTACGTGCAGGTATGAGTCTAACAGCAAAGAGTTGGTCCCCTGATTCCCAAAGATTGCAATTTTGTTTGGGTTCGTTGATGCCACACTCAACCAAATGCAGCACCAATGTTAAGGGCTGTCACTCTCATCTCACCAGCCCTCTGGAATTCAGCTTTTCTTTGATTTTTGAACCAAGACTTTAATGAGGTCAGGAGCTGAGGTAGGAACAGAATCCAAACTGAGTGTCACTGAGTGGGTTTTTGCTGAGTATGGGCTGCTTAATAGTACTGTTGATCAAAGCATTTATTACTTTACTGATGACTGGGAGTAGACTGATGAGGCAGTAATTAGCCAGTTTGGACTGTCCTGTTTTTTTGTCCATAGGACATACCTGAGCAATTTTCCACATTGTTCAATAGATATTACTGTTGTAGCTGTACTGGAACAGCTTGGCTAGGGGTGAAGAAAATATTAGAACCCAAGTCTTCAGTACTAATACAAACGTTGTCGTGGTCCATAGCCTATACAGTATCCAGTGCCTCCAACCATTTCTGGATAGCACAGGAAGTGAACCAAAAAATGGTTGAAGACTGGCATTTGTGATGCTGGGAACCTCTCGAGGATGCAAAACTCCACACAGTATTTCTGGCTGAAGATTGCTGCAAATGCTTCAGCTTTATCTTTTGCACTGATGTGCTGAGCTAATCATTGAACTTGGGGCTGTTTTGGAGCCTCTTCCTTCAGTGAGTTTTTGATCATTGATCACTATTCACGATTGGATATGACAGGACTACAGAGATTAGATCTGGTCTGTTAGAAATGGGGTCACCTAGCTCTGTCTATCACTTGCTCTTTATGCTGTTGGTATATAAGTGGTCCTGTTTAGTACATTTACCAGGTCGACCTCTCATTTCTGGTTATGACTGGTGCTCCTTTTGCCCTCTCCATGGAGCCAATGTTGATTCCCTGGCTTGATGTAGAGTAGGGGATATGGTGGGCCATGTGGTTGCAGATGCTGAAGCTGTTACTGCTGATGGCCTCCAGCACCTCATGGAAGTCAAGTTTTGAGTTTCCATTTTTATCCAAAATCTGTCCCATTTAGCAAATTAATAATGCAACATACACCGTGTAATGTATTAGGCAAAAGTGAGGACTGCAGATGCTGGAAACCAGAGTCTAGATTACAGTGGTGCTGGAAAAGCACAGCAGGTCAGGCAGCATCCAAGGAGCAGGAAAATCAGTATGAAGGGCTTTTGCCTGAAATGCTGATTTTCCTGCTCCTCGGATGCTGCCTGACTTGCGGTGCTTTTCCAACACCACTCTAATCTAGACCATATAATGTATTGTCAATATGAAGGGGAAATCCATCTTCACAAGGACAGTACAGTGGTCACTCTTACTGATATACCCACGGGCAGATACAGCTGCAGCAGACAGTTTGGGGAGGATGAGGCCAAGTATGGTTTTCCTTCTTGTTGGTTCCTTCTTCACCTGCCACAGACCCAGACTTGCATTTATGTTGTTTAAAATTTGACCAGCTCAAATAGTGGTGCTCCTGCCTGAGCCATACTTGGTGTTAGACATTTACATAGGAACAGTTATAAATATTCATATCATTAAGATTTGTGACTTGAAAAACACGAGTTGTTTAGAAATCCAAAGCCCCCATTGATTAACTTAACACACATCTGCACAAGTGTATTGGAAACCAGGAAATAGCTGTGGAGTATTTGTTTCATAATATCTTTATGACAGGTACTATATAGTTACCAGAACAAAACTTTGATCCAAATAAGTTCCAAATCTAAAATTCTCATAAATTGTTTTGTAATGTTCTTCCAACAGACAATAATTAGCTTCTGAATATTTAATTTCCTTGACTGTTTGTTAACTAACTGTAATTAATGTTGTGCATTACATAACCAGGGTGATTGTGTCATTAGAGAGTTCTGTTTAATATAAATAGTAACTTTTTCCAACCTGTGAAGATATTTAATCAGTCACGGGAATTGTTGTACTTTCTGTCAGAAAAATGGGATATTCACTAATCTTTCAGATCGAAAGCATTTACTACCCTATTCTTGCAGCTGTTGGGGTTACTGGTGAGGCTTTGAGTTCATTATTAATTATGTGAAGCAATGTTTTAGTGTTGCTGCTTTTACTCTCTTCTTTGTACTGTAACATACTCTCATCACTCGATACGTTATAAAGCAACATATATATGGTTACCAGGAAAAGAAAGAGCTTTCTAAACAGGTGTTGAGGGTTATTCTGGATTAAAGTTCATGACTTTCTTTAGCCATATAGTAAATATTGATGGATTGTTCCTCTTTATTGATTGTTACATAATTTCACTTCAAGATCAAAGACTACTCTTCATAATAATTTATTGACAATCCTATGCAATTTTCAAAATTCTTATGTAATGATACCAGATTACATGTTCAAACTAGACCAATAGGTTTTCTTCTTTAGCCATAGTCTATTTCTGATCCTTTTTAAATAACCGCTATAAGTTAATATGTGATTTACTTTCATGGCGTAGTGGCACTGAATGGACCTCAGCTCGTTTGTTGTGGTGCGATTGCTTGTATTATTGAACATTGATAAATATCATCACAGAATGTTTTGCAGTGCCAGAAACCCAGCAATTTATGATTTGCTGAGAGATGCAAATCAGCATTATTGTTACATTACTGTTGTACCTGCCACACAGTGTGTTTAAGCCCTTACTTTGAGCAAAGAACTGTGAGTCAACTCTTATAAGCAGTAATATTTGAACACAATTAATATTAGAACAATAATGTATACAAATGATAAACACTACAAACCATCTTATGCTCTAACTTAATTTTGTATGATTGTAAACCACCACACCAGGACATGGCCGGACTCCACGTGGTGATGTCATCTTCTTCTTCCAATGGCCTTGGAGTTACCTTCACTTTTGGTGGTTAGTCTCGAGTTACTGTCCTAAGTGGGGGTTTGTGGCGATTCTTATCCTTCCAAGTCTTTGCACACTTTTGGGAGGGTCTTGAGGATCTGCCAATGGATGGATCAGGTTCGATCACCCTGATCAATCAGACTCACCCAGGTGTTGGCACATTTATGGCAGGGTGGCCCTTAGGTCTCCATTATGGTAGGTGCTGGGTGTACATAGCCCCCTCCAAATCAAAGTGATAGGTGCCTCCATGTCTGGCAAATGACTTGATTGTCCCAAAGGCGACATTTCATTGTCCCATTCAAGTCCAACCTCGGGTTTGTATTGCAGGATCTGCAGCTGTCGAGTTTGTTTGCTGTGGGAAGCTGTAGCCTTTCTACATTCTGCAGCATGTGGATCGACACAGTCGCTTTAGTCATGGCTGTCTTCCATTTCCCAGCATGCTTTAATTTATAGTCACTTTATCAAAGTTCATCATAAATCAATTATTTTAGGCGGCCTGTCCAGCTGCCTTATAATATTGTGACATTATGAAGTGTGTGGCTTGTCATTTTCCATGAAATATTATAAATCACACCTTCTGTACCTGAAGAAGGGTTATACACAAAACGTTGGCTTCTCCACCTCCTGATGCTGCCTGGTTTGCTGTGCTCTCCCAACCTGCTCTCCCAACCTCTAGCTTGTCTACTCTGGATTCCAGTTCTGCAAGTGTTTTTGCCTCTAACTGTCTATCCTGATAATTATAGACTCTGAAAAGTAGAAATTCATTTTGGAAAGCATTGAAACTGACTGGCTACCCTATGATCCATGTAATATTTTGGACTGTTTCAGTCAAAGTAACTGAATATCATTCCTTACTTAAGATGGGAAATTGGCCCAATACTGATTCTTTTGAGCTACTGTTGAGAGTGTGTTGCTGGAAAAGCACAACAGGTCAAGCAGCATCCAAGGAGCAGGAGAATTGACGTTTTGGGCATAAGCCTTTCATCAGGAAATTGACCAAAATGCTTATGTTCAGGTTTATGCCCAAAACATTGATTCCTCTGCTCCTTGGATGCTGCCTGACTTGCTGTGCTTTTCCAGCAACACTTTCAACTCTGTTATTCAGCATCTGCAGTCTTCACTTTCTCCTTTTGAGTTACTGTCTGAAATGGTTTCACCATTTAATACAAAATAAAAATAATCTGTGTTAATTTTTCTTCAAAGAGAGGGCAATAACAAATTCAATGAAGAGGGCTATTCACAGAAGGATAAAGTTATGGACCAGACCAAACCTCCCTCAAAATCTTCAGAAGACAGTCCAGATCTTAACTTATTTTGAGGGTAAACGTACGGTATTGTGTTCCAGATGTATTTGATTGGTCAAACTATTCGATGTTAAGCAAAACAAAATTTATTCATAAGCTATAGTTAAAATACAGAGCTGAAAATGTGTTGCTGGAAAAGCGCAGCAGGTCAGGCAGCATCCAGGGAATAGGAGAATCGACATTTCGGGCATAAGCCCTTCCTGAAGAAGGGCTTATGCCCGAAATGTCGATTCTCCTGTTCCCTGGATGCTGCCTGACCTGCTGCGCTTTTCCAGCAACACATTTTCAGCTCTGATCTCCAGCATCTGCAGTCCTCACTTTCTCCTCATAGTCAAAATACAACAAAAGAAAGAAGAAATTGGAATAAGTGAAAACTTCACAGAATAATAGATTATTAACTATTAAGAATGAACGGTTCCAATATAGGAAGATCCCATAAACATAACCTTGTCAAAAGACAAATTCAGAAAAATAGATTGTCTCATATGCAACTCCAGCAGCAGGAAAAGACCAAGAGAGAGCTCTGAGAGAGTGTAGCAGGGAGAGGTGTACTGCAGCTTCCAACCCTGCTGAGGCACCAGCACCGCCTGCTGAAAGCTAAAACTAAAAATCCAGGAACTTGATTATACCCATTCAGGTCACTTCAACTGTTCCAACTTTAAAAAACAGAGCCCTCACAAGCTGTTTACTTTATGAGTTCTCAATAAACAGCTTGACGCCTATCCCTTCAACTTCTCTTAAAACAAGAAGACACCAAAATTGCAGGTGTAGTGGACAGCGAAGAGGGTTACCTCAGATTATAACAGGATCTGGACCAGATGGGCCAATGGGCTGAGAAATGGCAGATGGAGCTTAATTCCGATAAATGCGAGATGCTGCATTTTGGGAAAGCAAATCTTAGCTGGACTTATACACTTAATGGTAAGGTTCTAGGGAGTGTTGTTGAACAAAGAGACCTTGGAGTGCAGGTTCATAGCTCCTTGAAAGTGGAGTCGCAGGTAGATAGGATAATGAAGAAGGTGTTTGATATGCTTTCCTTTATTGGTCAGAGTATTGAGTAAAGGAGTTGGGAGGTCATTTTACGGCTGTACAGGATATTGGTTAGGCCACTATTGGAATATTGTGTGCAATTCTGGTCTCCTTCCTATCAGAAAGATGTTGTGAAACTTGAAAGGGTTCAGAAAAGATTTCCAACGATGTTGCCAGGGTTAGAGGCTTTGAGCTATAGGGAGAGGCTGAATAGGCCAGGACTGTTTTGCCTGGAGCATTGGAGGCTGAGGGGTGACCTTATAGAGGTTTACAAAATTATGAGGGGCATGGATAGGGTAAATAGGCAAAGTCTTTTCCCTGGGGTCAGGGAGTTCAGAACTAGAGGGCATAGGTTTAGGGTGAGAGGGGAAAAGTATAAAAGAGACACACAGGGCAATGTTTTCATACAGAGGGTGGCACATGTACGGAATAAGCTGCCAGAGGAAGTGGTGGAGGCTGGTACAATTGCAACATTTAAGAGGCATTTGGATGGGTATGTGAATAGGAAGGGTTTGGAGGGATATGGGCCGGGTGCTGGCAGGTGGGACTAGATTGGGTTGGGATATCTGGTCGGCATGGACGGGTTGGACCGAAGGGTCTGTTCCCATGCTGTACATCTCTATGACTCTATGACTATAAAAGAACAAAATACACCTCTTAAAATAGAATTACACAAGTGATATCACACAGAGGGAGGTCATTCAACCTATCCTGTCAGCACCAGTTCATTAAGTGAACAGCATAATCAAGTGCCAATTTCTTGTTTATTTCCCCATGCTCTTTCAACTTATTTTTATCAAAATAATCATCCAATGCCTTTTTGAATGCTTCAACTGAACCTGCCCCTGCCACATTTCTGGGCAGTGCATTCCAGACCGTAACTACTCACCTGGGTGGAAAGGTTTCTCCTCACTTCAGCCACGCTTCTTTTGCAGATCATTTTAAAATGACAGGAGCAAAATGAGAACAGAAAATGAAAATGGTATGCAAAATTATATTGTAAAGGTGTGAGAAGATAAAATATAACTGATGTCACTGGGAACCTTATTCTGTTCAGCAACTCTACAAGTTGGCTAACGTCCATCGATCATAAAAAGCCAAGTAAGTTGTTTATAATCTAACTCTTGAATATTAAAATGAACTGGCATGTGCATTTCAAAACTCTATCATTTGTCTTTAGATCTTCAACTTCAACGTCAGGAAAATGAATGCTCTGAATGGTTGCTGGAAATCATTGATTACTCCATTACCTTAATCATGTCAGCATGCCAACTGTCTCTGCAGTTTGAATATATTCTCATTTTTTCCCAGATATTTTCTATTTTAACCACAGATCTGGCAGTTGAAATCACACCGAACCTCATCTTCTCCTGTCAAAAAGCCCTTTCATTTACTACACAAATTTAATCCATTACATTCTCTGTTATACTGTAAATATTGAAGCCAACCTCGTCACCTGTTTCTCAGCTCATACCCTCCTCTGCCAGGGGATTATGGTGAAGTTTAATTATAGATGTCAACAAGAGTGTCAAGATGTAGACTTCAGCTCATTACTGAGGTAGAGATATACTATTAGAGCGGCTGCATTTTAAACTTTTAGATATCTTGTTTCATTTTTCTCTTTCAATAATAAGTGTAAGATTAAAGAAGTAATATTTTGCAACAAAGAGTGTGATCACCCCTGATGTAGAAACTGTATCCCTCAATCTATGCCACAAGAAATACACACCCATCTTGACATTATAATGTTGTTCCTTGTGACAGCTTGTTATGTGTAAACTTCCTTCAATATAACAGTGACAACATTTCAAACACACCAATTACTGCAACAACTTTGTAAATTCTTGCGTTGCAAATGTTTTTCAAAAACAGATCTTGTATATTGAATAGTGAGTGCACTAGCTAACAGTAACAACTCTTTATAAGATGAACTAGTTAACACACACTAATTGTTCTTTCGCTTTCTTCATATGAGTAATGACTTCTGTTATTAGTATTTTTGGAAAATATCTCGCTTTGATTCACTTTGCAGTGGCAGAGTTGATAATATATTTTCTAATTATTATGTTTTTTTTTAACGGTTGCAGTAGTGAGGTGAGTGGGATTCCATTTTGCTGCTTATTTTTTTGTTCACTGAGGCAACCCAATGAATAACCAAGCCATGCCATATAAGAGTCACCTAGACTGGAGAATTGCTGCCTTGTTTGAAGGACAATGATGAAGCTACTGGATATTTATGATATTCCAAACTCTTCCTGTTTGTAGTACTTTATCTAATTAAATCCAAAAACAGCTATGAGCAAAGTGGATGGCATGGTGGCACAGCAGTTAACACTGCTGCCTCAGAGCACCAGAGGCCTGGGTTCAATTCCTGCCTCAGGTGGCTCTCTGTGTGGAGCTTGCATATTCTCCCCATGTCTGCGTGAGTTTCCTCTGGGTACTCTGGTTTTCTCCCACAATGCAAAAAAAATGTGCACGTTAGGTGAATTGGCCATGCTAAATTGCCCGTAGTGTTAGGTGTAGGGGAATGGGTCTGGGTTGGTTGCGCTTCAGCAGGTTGGTGTGGACTTGTTGGGCCGAAGGGCCTGTTTCCACACTGTAAGTAATCTAATCAATACTAGATCTGCCTGACATTTTCTTCTGAAATAATAACTAGGGTCATTCTTTTCTCTTTCACCATATCCACAAATACATCTTTTTTTCTCATCTCTGTTTTGAGATTTGCAAAACCATCTACTCTTTCCATGCTATTAAGCAAACTTTTCAGGTCTTTGTAGTTGGCCGAGTAAATGAAATTAAAAATAAAATACCTGCATCTCTTTCCTGCTATTTCTTTTCCCAAAGGCCATATGTTTGCATATTTGGTTACTGACACTTATTTTTCATCTCTTTGCCTCCACTTAAAGGGCCTAAATCCCTTGTGAGAAGTCTTCTCAAATTGAGCTGCAACCATCAACAATTTTTGGTGTGCTTTCCTTTATTGGTCAGAGTATTGAGTACAGGAATTGGGAGTACAGGATGTTGCGGCTGTACGGTACATTGGTTAGGCCACTGTTGGAATAATGAGTGTAATTCTGGTCTCCATCCCATCGGAAAGATGTTGTGAAACTTGAAAGGGTTCAGAAAATATTTACAAGGATGTTGCCACGGTTGGATGATTTGAGCTATAGGGAGAAGTTGAATAGGCTGGGGATGTTTTCTCTGGAGCATTAGAGGCTGAGGGGTGACCTTATAGAGGTTTATAAAATCATGAGGAACATGGATAGGATAAATAGACAAGGTCTTTTCCCTGGGGTGGGGGAGTCCAGAAGTAGAGGGCATAGGTTTAGGGTGAGAGGGGAAAGATATAAAAGAGACCAAAGGGGCAACCTTTTCACGCAGAGGGTGGTACATGTATGGAATGAGCAGCTAGGGGAAGTGGTGGAGGCTGGTACAAATGCAACATTTAAAAGACATTTGGATGGGTATATGAATAGGAAGGGTTTGGATGGATATGGGTCGGGTGCTGTCAGGTGAGACTAGATTGGGTTGGGATATCTGGACGGCATGGACAAGTTGGACCGAAGGGTCTATTTCTGTGCTGTACATCTCTATGACTCAATGACTTGACTTTAATTTTTCTACTTGCCACCACAGTGGTCCCCATACCCAATTTCAAATTGTACCATCTCGTTTGTACTGCCTCAAATTGTTTGTTTCAAATTGCGTCACTTCACACTTTTGCCATGAAATTTCACCTGGTATGCTTTTGATCACTTGTTCTATGAGATTGGGAAGTGCCAATACTGTTTTCAAATCTCCTTGTCCTGTGTCATTTGTCAACTTTGAAATTGTGGTCTACATGTGGAAATACAGATGACTAATCTTTGTCAAAAACAGAACTGTTTGTAACACACTAGGAAATCTGTGTATCCTTCAAGACAACTTAAAAAAAAAATCAACGTACTATTATTGTTGCCCTTCCGAATCAGAACCATATAACTATTCACCATGCCACTGCTCCTTTAATCCTATCTCTTTTAATCTTGAGAACCAGAATATTTTTGAATGAAATTCAAGTTGTCAACATGAGGGTGAGTCCCATAATATAAACTCTATACCACTGTATCATAAATCATCAAATAATGCTCTTTCTCTAACATAAATGGTGTTCATAACCAATTCAATTCCTCAAACCTCTTGTCTGTTAATCATACTGATTTTGCAAAGAAATCTACAGCATCTGGATGAGGCTTGAAAAAAAAGAGGTGAAGGAGACACTACAGGGAAATTGTATCACTGTGCAAGGCAGGAGAAGATACATTCTGAAGGGAATAATGAATGAAGACAGAGAATCAGTAGAACTATTTTTTTCATTTGTCCTTGAAATGGAGGTATCATTGGCTCAGGCTGCATTTGTTGTCCATCAGTAATCGCAAAGGAGAGAATAATAGTCATCTGAACTCTTCAACAGCTGCCACACTTCCAGTGGAAACAGTGAAAAGTTTATAGTTGCCCATTACAGCACTATCTTAGGTGTAAAAATACATATACTTCAGATCAAATTCTTTGGAAACAAAAAAAATTATATCACATTGCCAGCTACCATTCACAATTAGATACGTCAGCACTGCAGAACACAGGTCTGATGCTTTGTTTGCTGGATTGTTTAGCTCTATTAGTGACATTGCTTTTAACATTTACATCACACAGATCTTTACTTTGTTTAAGCGCATGTCAAAAAGTGTGGAGCTGGAAAAAGCAAAGCATAAGCCCGAAGCGTCAACTGTCCTGCTTCTTGGATGCTGCCCTGACCTGCTGTGTTTTTCCCAGTGCCAGACTTTTCAACTCTGATTCTCAAGTACCTGCAGTCCTCACTTTCTCCTTTGTTTATGCAAATGTTCATCATCTGCTGTAGATTTACACTGCCATACCATTTATGATGTCATAACTCAATTTAGGTAAATTGATGGAATCAATTTAGGTAAAGGGGCAGATCTGGGTGTTCTTGTACACCAGTCAATGAAGGCAAGCATGCAGGTACAGCAGGTAGTGAAGAAGGCTAATTCATAACAAGAGGAATTGAGTATAGAAGCAAAGAGGTGCTTCAGCAGATATACAGGGCCCTGGTGAGACCACACCTGGAGTACTGTGTGCAGTTCTAGTCTCCAAATTTGAGGAAAGACATTCTGGCTATTGAGGGAGTGCAGCGTAGGTTCACGAGGTCAATTCCTGGAATGGCGGGATTACCTTACACTGAAAGACTGAAGCGACTGGGCTTATATACCCTTGAGTTGAGAACACTGAGAGGGGATCTGATTGAGACATATAAGATTATGAAAGGATTGGACACTCTGGCAGCAGGAAACATGTTTCCGCTGATGGGTTAGTGCCAAACCAGAGGACACAGCTTAAAAATACGGGGTAGACCATTTAGGACAGAGATGAGGAGAAACTTCTTCACCCAGAGAGTGGTGGCTGTGTGGAATGCTCTGCCCCAGAGGGCAGTGGAGGCCCAGACTCTGGATTCATTTAAGAAAGAGTTGGATAGAACTCTCAAAGATAGTGGAATCAAGGGTTATGGAGATAAGGCAGGAAGAGGATACTGATTAGGAATGATCAGCCATGATCATATTGAATGGCGGTGCAAACTCGAAGGGCTGAATGGCCTACTCCTGCACCTATTGTCTATTGTCTATTGTCCTACCAGTGAACTCTTTTCAAACTCTTTCTCAACTTCTCACCTCCACTATTTCATCTCTCAAAAGGGATATACACTTTGGCATTCTCTTTCTGAGAGAGCAGTTAAGGTGTGACAATTTAATGTATTCAAGAATGAATCAAGCAGATCTTTGATCGACATGGATGTCAAAGGATTTGAGGGTGCAAGAGACAGAAACATGGATTTAAGGTCACAATTTATGATCCAAGTGAAGGGTGTGGGGTGCGGGTTGCAAATTTTTTATTCAGTCACACAATCATTGATTCATACATTGCAGAAAAGGGCCTTAGACTCATGGTGTCTGCATTGTCATAACAACCACAAAAGGCACACTAATCCCAATTTCCTGCACTTATCCTTTATCCTTGACTGTTATGAAATTTCAAATGCTCATCCAAATATCTTTAATAGTTGTAAGATTTCCGATCTTTCCATGCAGTGCATTCTAAATTCCAACGACCCTTTGAATGAAAATATTTTTTCAAATCCCCCCTGAATCTCCTGCCCCTTACACCAAAACTATGTCACCTTCATTTTTGACCCCTCAACCAAGGGGAACAGCTGCTCTCAGTTCACACTGTCCATACCCATCCTAATGCCAAACATCTTAATCATGTCACCCACCCTCGGCAGTGTTCTCATTCTCATGTTTAGAGTTTTCTAATGAACTTTCAGTGATTTTATCTCATTCCACTCCAAATATTTAAAGTTTTGTGGAACCTAGCTTGTAATTTGAAATGGCAATCTTAAGCTTTTGAAATTTTCAGCGAAGGCATTTTGTCTAAGCATAGAATATTCAATTTTATTAGTGTTCATTGCTATTCGTTAGTTTGATTTGTGAATTCAGTGTTTTTTTACATAAAGAATTCTTATTCCATTGTTTCTTTTTTCCCTCTTGAAAACATACTTTTGTCAATGCCTTTTCAATGGAAAAGCAATATTGTAATGAGTGCATACTTGTAACTTTAATATTTAGTCCTGTTGGAATGAATCCTGTTGAATTTTGTCCTCTGTGAATTCCGTTATTAATATTTTGGTATTCAATTATATTTCCCTTTCCGCAGTTAACATAACAGCGATTGTGATTCTGAAACGAGGGAAGTGCGGCCTCTCCAAATGTATCACTCAGTACCTCTTGGCAATGACAACAGCAGATCTACTGCTTGTCATCATTGATGTCATGCTAAATCGAATCAATAATATCTATTTCCCAATTAATTTCTTATTCATTACTTCTGTATGTGGGGTGAAAACCGTTTTATTTTTCTCAGTCTTGCATTGTTCTGTTTGGTTCACAGTCACATTTACCTTTGATCGATTTGTAGCTATTTGTTGTCCAAAGTTAAAAGTAAAATATTGCACGAAAAGAACAGCAACTATAATCGTAGTTACTGTGAGTGTCATCAGCTGTTTGAAGTCTGTTCCCTGTTACTTTGTATATGTTCCCTTAATGATTGTTGACAATGTAGCATGGTTCTGTATTCAACGGCCAGAGTACTTTACGTCATTCTATTGGGAAGTGTATGAGTGGACTGATAGTTTTATTACACCCATGCTACCATTTTTCTTGATTCTGGTGTTCAATTCTCTGACGGCCAGGAACATTATAATGGCAAATCGCATCCGAAGGGGCCTCCGAGGTCATGACAAAACAGATTCTCAGATTGATCCAGAAACTGACAGCAGAAGAAAATCAATAATTTTGCTCTTTGCTTTGTCAAGCAACTTCATACTTTTGTGGATTACGTATCTTGTGCATTCGTTAAAATGGCAAGTTGTAAATTTTAATTATACAGACAGAACTCTTAGTGACCCTGCATATGTCGTCCAGCAAGTTGGATTTATGCTTCAGCTTTTGAGTTCATGTACCAACACCTGCATTTATGCACTAACCCAGAAAAAATTCAGAGAGGAGTTAAAGAATGGAATAAAATATCCATTTACTCTAATTGTCAAATTATATAGAAGAGAACATAAAAATGAACTGAAATAAGTTGGCATGTGTAGTGTTTAAACTCACTTCCTATTTAGATTTCACCCCTTACAGTCATTGCAATGTCATTGCGTATGGTATATTGTATAATAAATGTAACTGTGATCTAACACAACCTTACAGGCTTCCAAACTATGAATAAATCATTTATGTACAACATTTCCCTCCCATTGTCTATCTCATTTTGATTGTACAAGTCTGCTTCTGGACATACCTAAAAATGACAGACAAGCTCACCAACAGCTTCTCATTCCCTCCTCTGCTCTCTTCCACATTGATGTATTCCAAAAATATGTTCTTGGAGCCATCCTTTTCTTCAACTATTTGCTGAAACTTGGTGATGTCATTCCATATCAAACAAGTAAATACCTGTACACTAATAGGAGGTACCTTGTTCTGTCCCACATCATTCTCAATCTCTTCACCTTGGTGTTGTGAAATTGCTTATATAAATACTGAATATAATATCATGGCCTCTAATCAAACATGAGATACTAACATCAATGAGCCTTGGGTTGTGCAATGGAATGAGTAACTTTGTCACTGATTCTATCCTCCTGAATTGTCACCATCACTTATTTATCCAGATTGCTTTCAATGTGGACAACCTATATGTCTCACCACCAATAGTCTGGACTCTGCATTATCTTTATCACATTGACAGTCAACTTCCTGTTCTGTAACATAATCTGCCCCTATGTTTATTAATTTGCTGCATAAATAATGATCCATGGTGTAGGCATCTATATATGGGAATATTCAAATATTGTCTGAGTATTATTTTTCACGAACAAGGAAGCACTCACAAAACATTTCTAGACTTGCTGACCTACATCACTGTCTAATTCCCACACAGTCTCCAATTAAAAGCTCTCAATATCTGCCAAGTTCACTTTTTAGCTTCCTTCCTTTAAATGAGTTTAGGCTCCTCCAGTTCGATGACAAATTCCCTGATCCTGGGAATTTGCTGTTTCATTAGTTCAAACGTGTGGAACTTCCTGTTACAATTTGTCTAAAACTTTCAAAAGATTTCTTCAAATATGTGGACCAAAATTGTCAAAACTTCTCTCTAAAGCCCTGTGTCTCTCAACTAATTTATCTTCCTTTTCACCCCTCCTTAGAAAGCACTTGTTCAAACTCATTTGTTTCTTTTTTTCCTCTCAAAGTTTCTAATGCCTCTTGATTTTTCACATTCATTTTTGTTGGAACTTGCTGCTATGAATTGTAGTATGATATTGAGATTTCCTGTTCTCTCCTACATTAAAACAAATTAATTAATGTGTTGTGATTCTCCCTTTACAATTAATTTTATCTACAAATTATACAATACAGTATAAAGTAATTTAGATAGATCTCCTCTATTTAAGATGACTTTGCATGATTTAGCAAACCACAGGAGCAATATAGTCCATGGCAAAATGTGCATGTCCTAACACTTCAACCTGTTGTCATATTAAAGCCAATGGACAGAGACAAGTTGGATACTGATAAAACAATCCCAACGTTATTAAACCAATAATCAAAAATAAGCAAGCTATTCAATATTAAGTTACTGAATTCTTTCTCACTACTCGAGGTTCCCAGAAATACATCCCATTCCCATTGAACCTGGAGACAGGCTCTTGATCTCTGTGCCACAGTTAAACTCTCCATTCACCTTGAATATCTTCAATATGTTGATGGAGTCTCTGCTGCTTCTCCAGTGCCAAATCCAGGATTATATGCTTTTTTGGCACATTTTCATCGAGTTCTGTCGAGCCCTCCAATCAGAGTCCAGTTCTTAATCGTCAGAGATAACCTCAATATTCCATTCGAGGGCTGACAATCCAAGTTCCGCCTTGTCGCAGTGAAGGCTTCAAATGCAAAGGCCTTCTTCATTTCCACTGATACAAGATGGTCATTTTTTGCTCAGTTCCCATGATGTCACTTGGTTAGTCAATGTTTAGGTCTGGGAGGTCGGCAGCTTCCTGACTACAATTTTACAATCTTTTTTGACTGAGAATATTTAATTTTGTTCTGGAGTGCAAGAATGATGAGGCATCAGAAATATTGCTAGATTGAAATCCTCACAATTTTGAAATACTTCAACAAATCACAACCAAAACTTCTTCAGTCTAATGACAAGAATTAGGCGAACATGTTCAACGTTTTATGAGTCAGTACAGTCAGTCTTGCTACTTGTCTCTTTGCTGTCTATATGTGCATTAGGTTTACCAGACTCATTGATATTGTCGAGTTACTCTGCAAAGGTGGGGGTTAGGTGCTGGAAAAACACAGCAGGTCAGGCTGCATCCAAGGAATGCTGCCTGACCTGCTGTATTTTTCCAACAACACATTCTCGACTCTGATCTCCAGCGCCTGTAGTCCTCACTTTCTCACTCTGCAAAGGTGGTGTTGTATCTCTGTGGTCCACACAGTGACAATACTTGCACTGTCATGCTTGGGAAGAAAACACAAGATGTTAATCCTTTGATGATATAATAATGGTCAATAAATGTGAAATAATAATGATGCATTTATTACATGTAAACTTGGATGAAAACTTACAAGTGATGTATTGACGTAATATTTGATCTCTTGATGATAGTATACACAGGGGATGAAGTTATTGATTAAGTCAACCAACTGAGTTGTCTCAGTGTTTTCTGGAACTAATCTGTGGGCGGCACGGTGGCACAGCAGTTAGCACTGCTGCCTCACAGCGCCTGAGACCCGGGTTCAATTCCCGCCTCAGGCGACTGACTGTGTGGAGTTTGCACGTTCTCCCCGTGTCTGCGTGGGTTTCCTCCGGGTGCTCCGGTTTCCTCCCACAGTCCAAAGATGTGCAGGTCAGGTGAATTGGCCGTGTTAAATTGCCCGTAGTGTTAGGTAATGTAGGGGTATGGGTGGGTTGCGCTGCGGCAGGTCAGTGTGGACTTGTTGGGCCGAAGGGCCTGTTTCCAAACTGTAATGTAATCTAATCTAATCAACATTCCCGTTCCCGTACACTGAAGATGGAAGAAGGCTAGTTGTTTATCTAGGGAGATGACCTTGTGGTAGTAATATCACTCGACAAGTTGTCCAGAGGTTAGATCTAATCCTGTGGGACATTGGTTCCAAACACTGACACAGCAGCTGGGGGATATCAAATACATTTAAAATAATTTGCAACAGTTTGCCCAAAAACCTCCTCATTTGTCATAAAAGCCCACCTGACCAATAATTTCCTGGAGAAGATGACATCTACCATACTTTTCTGTTCAGGCCTACATGCAACATCATATTCAGAGTCATGTATTTACTCTTAAATGCCCTCTGAGTAGATATATCAAACCATTCAGTTGAATGGATTTGCAGATGCTAGCATTTTCAGTAATGCTGATGTCACATTAAAATGATCATTTTTAAAAGAAGAAAATTATAACTTTAGTACCGACAAAGCACAAAAATGTAGATTGAATCAGAAGAATTGGACTCATTCAGGCAAATTCATGTCTAATTAACTTATTGGAACTTTTTGACGAGGCAACAGAAAGGGTTTGTATTGGTAAGAATGTTGATATGGTATACACAGAATTTCAAAAGATGTTTTTACAGTGACATACAATAAATGTAGGAGGAAAGATCTAGGTTACAGATGGAAAGGGATAGTTGCAACATGGATACAAATTAGACTGACAGATAAGAGAGTTTAAGGTGAAGTTTCCAAACTGTAGAGTGGGTAGATCAGTGGTAGATGACATTCAATGCAGAGATTGTGAGGTGTTGCACTTTAAGGGACAGTCTTAAATTCAGCATACTATTCTACATGGCATACAGGAAGAGAATAACCTGCATATATACATAGGTTACAAAAGATGTTACAAGAGAGCGGCGGCACGGTGGCACAGTGGTTAGCACTGCTGCCTCACAGCGCTGGAGACCCGGGTTCAATTCCCGCCTCAGGCGACTGACTGTGTGGAGTTTGCATGTTCTCCCTGTGTCTGCATGGGTTTCCTCCGGTTGCTCCGGTTTCCTCCCACAGTCACAAAAGATGTGCAGGTCAGGTGAATTGGCCATGCTAAATTGCCCGTAGTGTTAGGTAAGGGGCATGGGTGGGTTGCGCTTCGGCGGGTTGGTGTGGACTTGTTGGCCCGAAGGGCCTGTTTCCACACTGTAATCTAATCTAAAAAAAAGAGCTGTTAACAAAGCATGAAGTGTCTAGACTTCATAAGTAGTGTCACTGAGTTTGAGAATAACAAGGTTATGATAAACTTTCATAAGACACTGGCTAGCTCTCAGCTGAAGCATAACTTAGACCATAGAACAGTAACAGGCCCTTTGGCCCACCGTGTTTATGCCAATCATGATACCATTCTAAACTAATCTCATCTACCTGCACATGGTCTGTGTCCCTCTATGGCCTCCTTGTTCATGTATCTGTCTAAATCCCTCTTAAATATTGCAATCATATCTGCTTCTACTACCTCCATGACAGTGCATTCCAAGCACCAAATAGCCTTGGTGTAAAACCCTTGCCTCATACGTCTCCTTTAAACTTTACTCCTTTCACCTTAAACCTGTGCCTCCTAGTAATTGACATTTCCACCCCGGGGAAAACACTCCAACTATCTACCCTATCCAGGCCTTTCATAATCTTATAAACTTGTAGCAGGTCACCTCTCACCCTCAAATGCTTTCTGTGAAAAAGAAAGTCGAAGTTTGTTCAACCTTTCCTTAAAGCTAACCTATAGCGCTTATGCCTGAAACATTCGACTCTCCTGCTCCTCGGATGCTGCCAAACCTGCTGTGTTCTTTTCCAGTGCTTTAACAACTCTGACTCTCCAGGATCTGGAGTCCTCACTTTCTCCTGGCTGACACACCCCAATCCAGGCAACATTCCAATAAATCTCTTTTGCAACCTCTCCAAAGCACCATATCTTTCCTATAATGTGGGAACCACAATACTTCAAATGTGACCTAATGGAATACAACTGCATCATAACTTGCCATCATTGCTAATAAATGCTCCAACCCATAAAGGCAAGAATGCCGTACACCTTCTTTACGACCTTAACCATTCTACTGCAACTTTCAGGGAGATGTAGACACCTACTCCAAGATCCCTCTGTACATCAATGCTCCTAAGGGTCCAGCCATTTATTGTAATCTTTCCTCTTACATTTGACCTCACACTTATCTGGATTAAATTCCATCTGCCATTTCTCTGCACAAATTTTCATTGATGTATACCCTGTAGTATCTGTTGACAACCTTCCTCACTATCCACAGCTCCAACAACTCGTGTCATCTGTAAACTTTCAAAACAGACCACTTCCATTTTCATCCAAATCACTGAAATTTATTTATGTATACTGCAAACAACAGAGGGCCCAGCACTGCTTCTTGCTGAACACCACTGGTCACAGACCTCTAGTCAGAAAAAACAACCCTCCACAACTACGCTTTGTCTTCCATGACCAAGCCAATTTTGAATCTAACTTACCAACTCACCATTGATCTCATGTGACTTGATCTTCTAGTCCAACCCACCAAGAGGAACCTTGTTAAATGCTTTACTAAAGTCCATGTAGACTGCATCCACCACCTTTCCTTAGAACATTGAACATAGAACAGTAAAGCACAGGAACAGGCCCTGCATCCCACAAAGTTGTGCTGAACATGACGCCAAATTAATAGATGTATAGAATGCTTTGGGATTCTCTTTATACTCGCTGTATAGGATGGGCCAAAGGACTAAAGGTTAATGATGATATTCAACACCTGGTTGTGGGTCGGGGAGCTGAGAGATAAATGGGAGGGGGGGGGGTTAAGGCGGGTGGGGGGGATGATGTAGCTGAGAATGCAATAGGTAGATGAAGATGGGGGAGAAGGTGATAGGTCGGAGAGGAGGATGGAGTGGATAGATGGGAAAGGCGATGGACAGGTCAAGAGGGTGGTGCTGAGTTGGAGACTTGGGACTGGGGAATAAAGTGGGGGAGGGAAAATGAGGAAAGTGGTGAAATCCACATTAATCCCATGTGGTTGCAGGCTTCCAAGGCAGAAGATGAAGCACTCTTCCTCCAGGTGTCTAGTGGTTAGGGTTTGGCAATGGAGGAGGCCCAGGACCTGCATGTCCTTGGCGGAGTGGGAGAGGGAGTTGAAGTGTTCAGTCATGGGGGGGTGGGGTCGGTTGGTGCCAGTGTCCCAGAGATGTTCTCTAAAATGATCCGCAAGTTGGCGTCCTGTCTCCCTAATGTAGAGGAGACCACATCAGGTGCAACGGAAATATGAGATGACATTAGTGGAGGCACAGGTAAATATCTGTCGGATGTGGAAGGATCCTTTGTGACCTTGGATGGAGGTGAGGGGCATGGTGTGGGCACAGGTTTTGCATTTCCTGCGGTGGCAGGGAAAGGTGTCGGTAGTGGGGTGAAAGCTGGTGGAAGGCGTGGACCTGATGAGGGAGTCACAGAGGGAATGGTCTCTCTGGAACGTTGATAGGGGTGGGGAGGGAAATATATCCCTAGTGGTGGGGTCTGTTTGTAGGTGGAAGAAGTGGTGGAGGATGGTGCGATGGATGTGGAGGTTGGTGGGGTGGAAGGTGAGGACCAGGTTGGGGTTCTGTCCTTGTTGCATTGGGGGGGAGGGGTTCAAGAGCAGAGGTGTGGAAAATGGAGGAGATGCGCTGGAGGGGAAGTTGCGGTCTTTGAAGAAGGAGGCCATCTTCTTCCACAGGGCCTGGCTGAGTCATTGCAGTGCATCATTAGGTTATACACATTGCTGCCACTGCATGGCAGTGTTGCACATGTTAAATATAGAAGAGGGACAGGAATGGTTGTTGGAGGTTCCTGGTTACAGATGTTTCAGTAAGATTAGGTGGGTGGTAAAAAATGAGGGGGGTGGCGTTGCTAATTAGAAATAGTATAACAGCTGCAGAAAGGCAGTTCGAGGGGGATCTGCCTTTGGAGGTAGTATGGGCTGAAGTCAGAAATAGGAAAGGAGCAGTCACCTTGCTGGGTGTTTACTATAGGCCCCCCAATAGCAGCAGAGATGTGGAGAAACAGATTGGGAAACAGATTTTGGGAAGGTGCAGAAGCCACAGGGCGATTTCAACTTCCCAAATATTGATTGGAAGCTCTTTAGATCAAGTAGATTGGACGGGGCGGTGTTTGTGCAGTGTGTCCAGGAAGCTTTTCTAACTCAGTATGTAGATTGTCCGACCAGAGGGGAGGCCATATTGGATTTGGTACTTGGTAACGAAACAGGACAAGTGATGGGCTTGTTAGTGGGTGAGCATTTTGGTGATGGTGACCACAATTCTGTGACTTTCACCTTGGTTATGGAGAGAGATAGGTGCGTGCAACAGGGCAGGTTTTACAATTGGGGGAAGGGTGAATATGATGCTGCAAGACAGGATCTGAGGAGCATAAATTGGGAGCATAGGCTGTCAGGGAAGGATGTCGTTGAAATGTGGAACTTTTTCAAGGAACAGATACGACGTGTCCTTGATATGTATGTACCTGTCAGGCAGGAAAGAGATGGTCGTGTGAGGGAACCTTGGTTGACGAGGGAGGTTGAATGTCTTGTAAAGAGGAAGAAGAAAGCTTACATAAGGTTGAGGAAACAAGGTTCAGACAGAGCATTGGAGGGATACAGGATAGGCCAGGAGGGAGCTGAAGAAAGGGATTAGGAGAGCTAAGAGAGGGCATGAAAAATCTTTGGCGGGTAGGATCAAGGATAACCCCAAGGCCTTTTATGCATATGTGAGAAACATGAGAATGATGAGAATGACGGTAGGTCCGATCAAGGACAGTAGTGGGAGACTGTGTATTGAGTCAGAAGAGATGGTATGGCACGGTGGCACAGTGGTTAGCACTGCTGCCTCACAGCGCCCGAGACCCGGGTTCAATTCCCGCCTCAGGCGACTGTCTGTGTGGAGTTTGCACATTCTCCCTGTGTCTGCGTGGGTTTCCTCTAGGTGCTCCGGTTTCCTCCCACAGTCCAAAAAATGTGCAGGTTAGGTGAATTGGCCATGCTAAATTGCCCGCAGTGTTAGGTGTAGGTGTAGGGGAATGGGTCTGGGTGGGTTGCGCTTTGGCAGGTTGGTGTGAACTTGTTGGGCCGAAGGGCCTGTTTTCACACTGTAAGTAATCTAATCTAACTCTAAACACAGATAGGAGAGGTCTCGAATGAGTACTTTTCTTCAGTATTTACAAATGAGAGGGACCGTATTGTTGAAGAGGAGAGTATGAAACGGACTGGTAAGCTAGAGGAGATACTTGTTAGGAAGGAAGATGTGTTGGACATTTTGAAAAACTTGATGATAGACAAGTCCCCCGGGCCTGACGGGATATATCCTAGGATTATGTGGGAAGTAAGAGAGGAAATTGCAGAACCGTTGGCAATGATCTTTTTGTCTTCACTGTCAACGGGGGTGGTACCAGGGGACTGGAGAGTGGCGAATGTTATGCCCCTGTTCAAAAAAGGGAATAGGGATAACCCCGGGAATTACAGGCCAATTAGTCTTACTTCGGTGGTAGGCAAATTAATGGAAAGGGATAGGATTTATGAGTATCTAGAAAGACACTGCTTGATTAAGGACAGCCAGCACGGATTTGCGAGGGGTAGGTCTTGCCTTACAAGTCTTATTGAATTCTTTGTGGAAGTGACCAAGCATGTGGATGAGGGTAGAGCAGTGGATGTAGTGTACATGGATTTTAGTAAGGCATTTGATAAGGTTCCCCATGGTAGGCTTATGCGAAAAGTCAGGAGGCATGGGATAGTGTGAAGTTTGGCAGGTTGGATAGAGAACTGGCTAACCGGTCAAAGTCAGAGAGTGGTGGTAGATGGTAAATATTCAGCCTGGAGCCCAGTTACAAGTGGAGTTCCACAGGGATCAGTTCTGGGTCTTCTGCTGTTTGTAATTTTTATTAATGACTTGGAAGAGGGAGTTGAAGGGTGGGTCAGTAAATTTGCAGACGATACGAAGATTGGTGGAGTTGTGGATAGTGAGGAGGGCTGTTGTCGGTTGCAAAGGGACTTAGATATGATGCAGAGCTGGGCTGAGGAGTGACAGATGGAGTTCAACCCTGTCAAGTTTGAGGTTGTCCATTTTGAAAGGACAAATGAGAATGCGGAATACAGGGTTAACGGTAGGGGTCTTAGTAAGGTGGAGGAGCAGAGGGATCTTGGGGTCTGTGTTCATAGATCTTTGAAAGTTGCCACTCAAGTGGATAGAGCTTATAAGAAGGCCTATGGTGTATTAGCATTCATTAGCAGAGGGATTGAATTCAAGAGTTGTGAGGTGATGTTGCAGCTGTATAGGACCGTGGTAAGACCACATTTGGAGTACTGTGTGCAGTTCCAGTCGCCTTATTTTAGGAAAGATGTGGAAGCTTTGGAGAGGGTGCAGAGGAGATTTACCAGAATGTTGCCTGGAATGGAGAATAGGTCGTACGAGGATAGGTTGAGAGTGCTAGGCCTTTTCTCATTGGAACGGAGAAGGATGAGGGGTGACTTGATAGAGGTTTATAAGATGATCAGGGGAATAGATAGAGTAGACAGTCAGAGATTTTTTCCCCAGGTACAACAGAGTGTTACAAGGGGACATAAATTGAAGGTGAAGGGTGGAAGTTATAGGGGGGATGTCAGGGATAGGTTCTTTACCCAGAGAGTGGTGGGGGCATGGAATGCACTACCTGTGGGAGTGGCAGAGTCAGAATCTTTGGTGACCTTTAAGCGGCAATTGGATAGGTACATGGATAGGTGCTTAAGCTAAGACAAATGTTCGGCACAACATCGTGGGCCGAAGGGCCTGTTCTGTGCTGTATTGTTCTATGTTCTATGTTCTATGTTCTAGTGCTCGCCTCATTTCTCCTGGTTAGTGTAGATCTTCTTTACGGTTGTTTGTATTAGAGTATTCTTATTTATTATCACATTCATTTTATTGCAAAAGACAGACAAAAGTCTGTCAATAGAGTCGCTAGCCAGAGAATATTTCCCAGGGCAGAAATGACTAACACGAGTGGTCATAGTTTTAAGCTGGTTGGAGGAAAGTATAGAGGGGATGTCAGAGGCGGGTTCTTTACACAGAGAGTTGTGAGAGCATGGAATGCGTTGCCAGCAGCAGTTGTGGAAGCAAGGTCATTGGGGACATTTAAGAGACTATTGGACATGCATATGGTCACAGAAATTTGAGGGTGCATACATGAGGATCAGTGGTCAGCACAACATCGTGGGCTGAAGGGCCTGTTCTGTGCTGTACTGTTCTACGTTCTATGTTCTATAAAAGTGTTGTAGAGTGTCACCAATATCTGGCACCATCTTAAAATACAGAAAAATAAAACCAAAACACAGAATATAAAGGCAGAAGAATAAAGAAATAATGTTCAACTTTACAGTCCGTCTTGTTTGCCATGGGCTATGGGCTTGGTGGCTAGGCATGGGTCTGCTTCGCCACGCTTCAGTGCCTACTCTCCTCCATCAACGTCCCCACCACAATGAATCCTCACTGGACCTCACCAATGCAGACACCACTGATGCTGCTGACTACTGCACCATCCCAAACTCAACCCCACAGCCTACCTCATCAATGCAGCCACTGCCGATGCTGCTGGGTCTTGTAGAAGACCCAACCTCGCCTCTGCCACCACTTTCATGCACCTGCGCTGGATGCACATGTCGTCAGGTGCCCAACCTCACCTTTACCACAATCCATCTTGAAGATAGAACAAAGAATATAGAACAGTACAAGCCCTCCAGCCCATGATGTTGTGGCGACCTTTTATCCTACTCTAAGATCACACTAATCTACGTACCATACATTTTACTATCATCCATGTGCCTATCCAAGAGTCACTTAAATGTCCCTAATGTATCTGACTCTACTCCCACCACTGGCAGTGCATTCCACACACCCACCATCCTCTGCCAGCTCTCCGAAACCTTCCTCAAATTGCCTTACAATTATGCCTCCTCATGATAGCCATTTCCGCCCTGGGAAAAAGACTCTGACTATCTACTCTATCTATAAACACAAGAAACAACATCAGATGCTGGAATCCAGGGTAGACAAGAAGGAGGCTGGAAGGACACAGTAAGCCAGGCAGCATCAGGAGGTGGAGAAGTCAATGTTTTGGGTGTAACCTTTCTTCAGGACTGGGGGTGGGTGTAAGAGCAGCTGCAGATAAAGAGGGGTTGAGGGAGCAAAGGGAGGTGGGGTGGTGAGGTAGTGATAGGTGGACACAAGGAGGTGGGGTAGTGATAGGTGAACACGAGTAGAGGGTACAGCCTGGGTTGTCAATGGGAGGAACGAATCCCGTTAGTGCTTGGAAAGAAGGGTCAGTCAGAGAAATGGAAGGGAGGGGGAGAGGCTGGGAAGGGAGTTGGAGGATGGGTGGAAAGGTTATTTGAAATTAGAGAACTCATTGTTGAGTCCTCCAGGCCGTAGGTTGCCGAGGCGGAAGATGAGGTGTTGTTCCTCCAATTTGCATTCTGATTTGCTGTGGCAATGGAGGAGGCCGAGGATGGTCATGTTGGAAAGGGAGTCGGAAGGGGGATTGAAATGGGCAGTGACTGGGAGGTCAGGTCAGTCCCTGCAGGCCAGAGACATTTTCCCAGGGCGGAAATGGCTATCAAGAAAACAAGCTAGTGGAGAGGAAAGCTTATTCCCAAACTAAGAAGTCTGCTGAACACTTTGCCCAGGGAGTGGGCAGATATAAGCATTGTTTCAAAAAGAATGTGTTAAAGAGGATGGTGGTTTACTGTGTTTCTATGCCGGGTCTCATCATCAGAATTATG
Source organism: Chiloscyllium plagiosum (assembly GCF_037043375.1). Taxonomy (NCBI): domain Eukaryota; kingdom Metazoa; phylum Chordata; class Chondrichthyes; order Orectolobiformes; family Hemiscylliidae; genus Chiloscyllium; species Chiloscyllium plagiosum. The sequence goes on along the minus strand of NW_028270166.1, from coordinate 46,204,628 downwards.
TGTCCCTTTTGTGTGAAATCTAAGATTTCCCTGCTGTACAATCAATATATTTCCTTGCTCAGCTCCGATATAAGATGTGAATTAACAATTGTGTTCATTTTAATATTTCAAATGGGCAGCTGAGAATCACAGAATCACGGAAGTGCTACGGTGTAGGGGTCCAGTCAGACCATTGTGTCCATATCAGTTCCCTGCCAATTTTAACTTAATGCCAGTCTCCTGTCTTTTCACTGTATTCCTTCACTTTGTTTCTATTTCAATAATCAGCAAATGCCCTCTTGAAAGCTTCCATTGAACTGGCACCATCAGACATTCAGTCAGTACAGTCCAAACGAGACCAGATTTAATACCTAGGTTAGGGAGGGATATACTGGTATTCTAGGGCATGTGATATTTAGCAGGAGGAGCATTAAGGAAGATAAATTCCCCAAGCTTAGTAGGATTTATCCCAGGATCACAAGTAAGCAAGGGAAGAGAGTATTTGAGCCTTGACAGAGGCCTTTGCATCTTCTTTAGCCACAGGTGAAGTTCCAGAAGTCTGTAGAATCATCAGTGTTGTTCCTTTATTTAAGAATTGCAATAGGGATTTTATAGTCAATCAGCCTTGAATCAGTGCTGGGAAAATTACCGGAGAAGATTCTTAGGGGAAAGATTTAGTCACATTTGGAAAAGAATTAGCTTATTCTCCTCAAAGCATGTCTTTGTGTTACGGAAGTCTCCTCTTACAAATTTGATTGAGTTTTCTGAGGAATTGATGAAGGTGATTGATGAAGATTGATGGATTAAGATTGCATTACTAATCGGAGAGAATATCATAGCTACACTCAGAGAGGACATACACTGAGGCAACATGGGTAAAGCTCAAAAATAAATAAATTGCAATCATTTTGATCGGATTGTACAATAGGCCTCTCAGCAGCCATGAGACATTGAAGGATAGATATGTAGGCAGATTGTGGAAAAATGCAAAAACAACAGGGTTCTCATGGTGGGTGACTTCAACTTCCCCAATACTGAGTGGGACATCCTTATAGCAAGAAGCTTAGATGAGCCATAATTGGTTAGGTGCATCTGAGAGGGTTTCTTGAAACAGTATGTGGATAGCCCAACTGGAGAAGGGGCCATACTGGACCTTGTATGAGCTAATGAGCCTGTCCAGGTGTCTGACCTTTCAATGGGAGAGCATTTTGGAAACTGATCACAACTCCTTCAGTTTTAAATAGCTATGAATAAGGATAAGTCAGGACCTTGCAGGAAGGTACTAAATTGGCAGAAGCAAATTGTTGCCAGTATTAGTCAGGAGCTGGACAGAGTTAATTGGGTAAGTCCACATTTGACATGTAGGAATTGTTTAAAGTCTTACTGTTTAGAGTTCAGGACTGGCATATTCCAGTAAGGAGGAAGGACAGGGTTGGCAATGTGAGGGACCCTTGGATGATGTGGGAGATGGTGAATTTAGTCAAAAAGAAAAAGGAAGCACGTGTAAGGTTTGGAAAGCTAATATTGGATAGTGGTCCATGAGGAATATTAGGGAAGCAGGAAAGAACACAAATAGGAAGTTAGGAAAGCAAGGAGGGACCATGACCTGTCCCTGGCAAGTGCCTTGGATCACTGGTGTATCCACACGGTCCTTTTCAGATTCGGTTAAATATGGTTAAAAGAAGACTCAACAATCGAAATTTGCTTAAATGTGGGTGTTTATTAAGTAATTAGATTACATTAGATTAGATTACATTACAGTGTGGAAACAGGCCCTTCGGCCCAACAAGTCCACACCGACCAGCCACCCACCCCTATACCTAACACTATAATAATAATTATAACAATAAGAGAAATAAATGGAAAAGAAAGGAGAAAAAGCAACAAGTCTCACTACCTTCTACCCATTGGGGACCCCTCGATCGACGGCTGGTCTGGAGGCTTAGTTTGCTCCTGGCACCATTCGCAATCCTCGTCCAAGGTGAAGTTCAGCTCTCAGAATGAAACTCTGTCTCTGTCTCTCTCTCTCTCTCTCTTTCTTATATATAGTGTAACAAACAGCCAGCACTGAGGAGGTACGGATACAAGGAACAAAGCTGCTGGTTAGTACAGACAACACAGCTACAGAGAAACAAACTGCAGCTGCCATCTTCAACCTATACAGAAATGTTCACAGGACTCATACAAGGTCATACAGCTTGTCAAGTATCATCAGCAATTTCAGCCCTTCGGCCCATCTTATCAAATCTGTTTTCTCATGCAGCTGTCGAATATTATCATTAGTCCTTTGGCCCATTATATATAGCAAGGATAAAGAGAATCCTAAAGTATTTTAAACAGACATTAAAAGCAAGAGGATAACCAAGGAGAGAGTAGGATCACTCAAGGACAAAGCGAGAACTTGTGCTTGGAGGCAGAGAATATGGGCGAGATCGTGAATGAGTACTTTGCGTTGGTATTCACCAAGAGAAAAGACATGGTAGATAGTGAGATAAGTGTGGGCATGCTAATATGTTAGGGCATTTTGATGTCAAGATGCAAGCAATGCTAGGTATCTTGAAGAGCATTAAGGTGGATAGGCCTCCAGGGCCTGATGGGCTCTACCCCAGGTTATTAAGAGAGGTAATACAGGAGATTGCTGGGGCCTTGAGCAAGATCTTTGTAACCTGTGTAGCCACTGGACAGATCCTTGTGGACTGGCAAGTAGCAAATGTTGGTCCTCTGTTCAAGGAGGGAAATAGGAATAATCCGGTAAATTTATAGACTGACGGGTCTCACACCAGTGGTTGGGAAGCTATTGCAGAAGATTCGTGAAGATAGGATTTACGTATACTTCTAAAAGCATGGCCTTATCAGGGGCAGTCAGCATGGCTTTGTGCAGGGCAGGTCATGTCTTACTGATTTATTTGAGGAGGATGACAAAGATGATCAATGAGGGTAGAACAGTGGATGTTGATCACGTGGATTTTTGTCAGGCTTTTTACAAGGTCCCTCATGGTAGGCTCATCGAGAAAATAACAATGCATGGAATCCATGGTGACCTGGTCGTCTAGATTCAGAATTGATATTCCCATAGAAGACAGAGGGTAGTGTTGGAAGGTTGTTTTTTTCTAGTTGGAGGTCCATCACTAGTGGTGATCCACAGGGATCTGTACTGGGATCTCTGCTGTTTGTGATATATATAAATGACTTAGAGTCATAGAGTCCCAAAGTATGGAGACAGGCCCTTTGGCCCAAACTGGTCGTGCCAACCAAAATGCCCATCCACGCTAACTCCATTTCCCTGCACTTGGCCCATTTCCTTCTAATCCTTTCCTATCCATGTATTTGTCCAAATGCCTTTTAAATGTTGTTAATGTACCTGCCTCAACCACTTCTGCTGGCAGCTCATTCCATATGCGTACATTCCTCTGTGTAAAAATGTTGCCCCTCAAATTCCGTTTTATTCTTTCCCCTCTAACCTTAAACTGATGCTCTCTAGTACTCAGTTGCCCAGAAAAGACTGCATGCATTCATCCTATCCATGCCTCTCATGATCTTATACACTTCTATAATATCCTCTCTCAATCTTCTACATTCTGGAGAAAAAAGTCCTAGCTTGTCCAACCTCTCCCTATAACTTAGACCATTGAGTCCAGGCAACATCCTTGTAAATTTCTTCTGCACTCTTTCCAGTTTAATAACATCCTTCCTATAGCAGGGTGACCAAAATTGAACACAGTACTCCAAACGAGGCCTCACCAGCATCCTGTACAAGTGCAACTTAACTTACCAACTGCTATACTCAATGCCCTGACTGATGAATGCCAGTATGCCAAAACCTTTTTCACTGCCCTGTCTACCTGTGACTCCACTTTCAGAGAACCGTCCATCTGAACTCCAAGGTCCCTCTGTTCCACTACACTCCTTAGGGCCCTACAATTCACCATGAAACTCCTGCCTTGATTTCCAAAGTGCAAGATCTCATTCTTATCCATATTAAACTCTGCTTGCCATTTCTCGGCCTACTTCCCCCAGCAGATCAAGATCTTGCTGCAATTTTTGGCAACCTTCCTCACTCTCCAGGATACCGCCTATTTGAGTGTCATCTGAAAACATAACTTGGATGAAATCTAGACGGGGGAGTTAGTTTACAGATGACACAAAGATCGGGGAGTTGTGGATAGAGTAGAAGGCTGTCAAAGAATAAAGTAGAATATGGATCAGAGTAATGGCAGATGGAGTTTAATCTGTTAAGTGTGAGATTAGATTAGATTACATTATAATGTGGAAACAGGCCCTTCGGCCCAACAAGTCCACACCAACCCGCTGAAGCGCAACCCACCCAGACCCATTCCCCTACATTTACCCCTGCACCTAACACTACGGGCAATTTAGCATGGCCAATTCACCTGACCTGCACATTTTTTTTTGGACTGTGGGAGGAAACCCACACAGACACGGGGAGAATGTGCAAACGCCAGACAGTCAGTTGCCTGAGGTGGGAATTGAACCCGGGTCTCTGGCGCTGTGAGGCAGCAGTGCTAACCACTGTGCCGCTGTGCCGCCCACAATATAGCACTTTGGGTGATCAAATGTTAAGGGACAGTATATATTTGATGGCAGGACCCTTAAAGACATTGATGCAAAGAGGGATCTTAGTCATTAGCTCCCTGAAAGTGACCATACAAATCGATGGGGTGGCAAAGAAGACATATGTCCTGCTTGCCTTTATTGCATGGGGCTCGAGAGTACAAGAGTCAGGAAGTGATGTTGCAATTTTATAAAGTTTGGTTAGGCTGCACTTAGAACATTGTGTTCAATTCTGGCTGCCACAAGAAGGATGTGGAGGCTTTGGAGAGAGTGCCTGGATTAGAGGGTATGAGCTATAAGGAAAGGTTGGACAAAACAGGGTTGTATTGTCTCGAGCAGCAGAGAATAAAGGGAGACCTGACAGAAGTTTATAAAATTATGAGAGGTGTTTTTAGAGTTGACCATCAGAATCTTTTTTCCCCAGTGTTGAAATGTCTAACATTAAAGAGCATCTAAAGTAAGGGGGGCAAATTTCAAAGGAGGTGTGAGGGGTACCTTTATTACATAGTGAGTGGTAGGTGCTTGGAATGCACTGTCAGGGACACTGGTGAGAACAGATATGATAGGGGTGTTCAAAGGGCTTTTAGATAAACAAATGAATAAGCAAAGAATAGACGAATATGGACCACGGGCAGGCAGCCGTTATTAGTTTAATTTGGCGTCATGTTCAGCACAACTTTGTGGGATGCAAGGCCTGTTCCTGTGCTTTACTGTTCTATGTTCAATGTTCTAAGAAAAGGTGGTGGATGCAGTCTACATGGACTTTAGTAAAGCATTTAACAAGGTTCCTCTTGGTGTGTTGGTCCAGAAGATGAAGTCACATGGGATCAATGGTGAGTTGGTAAATTAGATTCACAATTGGCTTGGCCATACAAGACAGAGCATAGTTGTGGAGGAATGTTTTTCTGACTGGAGGTCTGTGACCAGTGGTATTCAGCAAGAATCAGTGCAGGACACCCTGTTGTTTGCAATATATATAAATAAATATAAATGATTTGGATGAAAATGGAGGTGGTCTGATTTGTAAATTTGCAGATGGCATGAGAATTGTTGGAGTTGTGGATAGTGAGGAAGGTTGTCAACGGATACAGCAGAATATAGATCAATTGAGAAGTTAGACAGAGAAATGGCAGGTGGAATTTAATCCAGATAAGTGCGGATTGATGCATTTTGGGAGGCCAAATGTAAGAGGAAAGATTACAATAAATGGCAGGACCCTTAGGAGCATTGATGTACAGAGGGATCTTGGAGTAGGTGTCTACATCTCCCTGAAAGTTGCAGTAGAATAGTTAAGGTCGTAAAGAAGGTGTACGGCATTCTTGCCTTTCTGGGTTGGAGCATTTATTAGCAATGATGGCAAGTTATGATGCAGTTGTATCAGTTAGGCCACATTTGGAGTATTGTGTACAGTTCTGGTTCCCACATTATAGGAAAGATTTAGGGCTTGGGAGAGATTGCAAAAGAGATGTATTGGAATGTTGCCTGGATTGGAGTGTGTCAGCCAGGAGAAAGTGAGGACTGCAGATGCTGGAGAGTTAGAGTTGATAAAGCATGGCGCTGGAAAAAGCACAGCAGGTCAGGCAGCATCCGAGGAGCAGGAGAGTCGATGTTTCAGGCATAAGCCCTATAGGTTAGTTATAAGGAAAGGTTGAACAGACTTAGACTTTTTTTCCCCGAGAGCACTTGAGGATGAGAAGTGACCCGATACAAGTTTATAAGATTATGAAAGGCCTGGATAGGGTAGCTAGTAGGAGTCTTTTTCCCAGTATGGAAATGTCAAATACTAGAGGGCACAGGTTTAAGGTGAGAGGGGCAAAGTTAAAGGAGATAAATGATGCAAGTGTTTTACACCAAGTCTGTTAGGTGCTTGAAATGCACTGCCATAGAGGTGGTAGAAACAGATATGATTGCAATATTTAAGAGGGATTTAGAAGATACATGAACAAGGAGGCCATAGAGGGACACAAACTATGTGCAGGTAGATGAGATTAGTTTAGAATGGCATAAACACGTTGGGCCAAAGGGCCTGTTACTGTTCTATGGTCTAAGTTATGCTTCAGCTGAGAGCTAGCCAGTGTCTTATGCAAGTTCATCATAACCTCAATGCTCTTAAACAGCGCTACTGTCATGACACCTTCTCATACTTACGCACATATGCATGTATTTCTGTTCCTGCACTCCTTCAGAATAGAATGTCTAATTTAAGACTGTCTCTCAAAGTGTAACACCTGATATTGAACATCCTCTGCCACTGATCCACCCATCTACCAGTATGCAAAATAGCCCTTTTACTCTCTGTTTCCTCTCAGTCAGTCCAATTTGTACCTATGTTGCTACTGTCACTTAGCATCAGTAATCTAGATCTCTCCTCATATGTTCATTGTCTGGCACTCTCCAATGCCTTTTTGAAATTCAGTGTATACCTTAACAACATTCTTACCAACACCAACACTCTCTATTACCTCTTCAGAAGGTTCCAATAAGTTAGTTAGACATGATTTTCCCAGAACAAATCCAATTCTTCCCATTCAATTCATATTTTTGTGCTTTGTTGTTCAGAATGCTATCATTTTCTTCTTTTAAAAATAATCTTTTCCAGGTGATATCAGCATTAATGCTAGCATCCGCAAATCCATCAACTGAATTTCTGTTCAAAGAGCCTTTAAGAGTAAATAAATTGCTGTAGATATGCTGCTGCATGTAGGCCTGACCAGAGAAGATGTAATTTCCTCCAGGAAATTACTGGTCAGATGGGTTTTCATGACAAACAAAGAGGTTTCTGGGCAAACTGCTGGAATTTTATTACTGAATTTGATTTCCCATCAGCTGCTGTGGCAGTATTCGGAACCAAGGTCTCACAGAATTAGATCAAACCTCTGGACAAATTGTCAAGTGATATTATTACCACAAGGTCATCTTCGTAGATAAACAAGTAACCTTCTTCCATCTCCACATTATGGAAACAGAAGTGTTGATAAGTCCCAGAAAACACTGAGACAACTCAGTGAGTTGATTTCACCAATAAATCTCTCTGTAAATACTATCATCAGGATCTCACATATAACGCCAATACATCACTTATAAATTCTCATCCAAGTTTATTTGTAATCAATGCATCATTATTATTTCACATTTATTGGCCATTATTACATCATCAAAGGATTAACATCTTATGTTTTCTCCCCAAGCATGACAGTGTGAGTATTGTCACTGTGTGGACTGCAGAGATCCAAACCATCTTTGCAGAGTAACTGGATGATATAAATGAGTCTGGTAAACCAAATGCACATGTAGACAGCAAAGAAACAAATAGCAAGACTGACTGTACTGACCCATAAAACATTGAACACGTTTGTGTAATTCTTGTCATTAGACCTAAGAAATTTTGGTTGTGACTTGCTGAAGTATTTCAAAATTGTGAGGATTTCAATCCAGTAACACATCTGATATGTCATCATTTTTGAACGAGAGAGCAAAATTAAATGTTATCAGTGAAGAAAAATTGTAAAATTGTAGTCAGGAAACTGCTGGCCTCCCAGGCCTAAAAATTGACCAACCAAGTGGTATTATGGGAACTGAGCCAAAAATGATTCAAAACTTGTCAAATATATGCTCTGCAAAGTCCAAACAGTCTGCAAATGCAATTAAGTCATGACATCAGTGTGTGAACGAGAACCTCCAAGCACAAGAGAGTTTTAATTGGCACAACTCTTACCTAGTATCAGTGGAAACAAAGGGGACATCCACATTTGAGCCCTTCCCTGGGACAGAATGAAATCTGGATTGTCACCTCGAGAATGGAACGTTGAGACTATCTCTGTCAATTAAGGGCTGGACTCTGATTGGAGGACTTGACTGAACTTTCTGGAAATGTTCTAGAAAAGTGTATAACACTGGATTTGTCACAGGAAAAGCAGCGGAAACTCCACTGACAAACTGAAGATGTTCAAGGTGACAGGAAAGTCTACCTGGAGAGTTTATAACTGTGGCATAAGACTCATTTCTGCACAGAGAGTGACAGCCTATCTCCAAGTTCAAGTGGGAATAGGAAGTATTTCTGGCAACCTCGGATAGTTAGAAAGAATTCAGTAACTTCATGTTGAATACCTTGCTTACTTTTGATTATTGATTTAATAAGTTGTGACTGTTTTATCAGAATCCAACATGAGTCTGTATGTTGGCTTCAGTATGACAACGTACCTGTGTAAATGTGTTTTAAATGTCATTGAAGTGTTTGGACATGGACTACAAAATTAGATTGCCCCTGTGGGTTGCTAAGCCTTACATTGCCATCATAATTGGAGGGGATCTATCTTTATAATGTATTGTTTCATTTGAATGTGGCATTATTTGTAAAGGAGAAAGACAGTACATTAACTAATCTGCTTTAACATAGAGAAGGACAAAAAATCTGATAGTCATACAATTCATAGAAGCATGTTTTAACAAAGTGAATAATGATAAATCTAGAGGCATTAGAAATATTGAGGTAAAATAAGAAACAAACTAGTTTGAACAAGTACTTTCTAAGGAGGTACCTTTGAAAGGAAGATAAATTAATTGAGAGAGGCATGGGTTTTGGATATAAGTTTCTTGAGTTTTGGGCAACATGTTTGAAGGAATGTTTGAAAGTTTTAGGCAAATTGGAACAGCAAATTCCGGATGATTGTACTGACAGAAACAGCAAATTCCCAGGATCAGTGAGTTAGTCATAGAACTGGAGTTACTTACACACATATGAAGGAAGGAAGCTAAAAAGTGAACTTGGCAGATATTAAGAGCTGTTAATTGGAGACTGTGTGGGAATTAGACAGTGATGTAGGTCAGCAAGTCTAGAAATGTTTTGTGAGTGCTTCCTTGTTCGTGAAAAATAATACTCAGACAATATTTGAATATTCCCATATATAGATGCCTACACCATGGATCATTATTTATGCAGCAAATTAATAAACATGGGGCAGATTATGTTACAGAGCAGGAAGTTGACTGTCAATGTGATAAAGATAATATGGAGACCAGACTATTAGTGATGAGATATATAGGTTGTCCACATTGAAAGCAGTCTGGATAAATAGGCGATGGTGACAATTCAGGAGGATAGTATCAGTGACAAAATTATTCATTTCATTGCAGAACCCAAGGCTCATTGATGTTAATACCTCATCTTTGATTAGAGGCCATGATATTGTATTCAGTAATTAATTTCACAACACCAAGATGAAGAGATTGAGAATGATGTGGGACAGAACGAGGTACCTCCTATCAGTGTACAGGTATTTACTTGTTTGATATGGAATGATATCACCATGTTACAACAAACATATTTTTGGAATAAATCAATGTGGAAGAGAGCAGAGGAGGGAATGAGAAGCTGTTGGCGAGCTTGTCTGTCATTTCTAAATATGACCAGAAACAGACTTGTGCAATCAAAATGAGATAGACACTGGGAGAGAAATGAGTTGAAAATGTGTTGCTGGAAAAATGCAGCAGGTCAGGCAGCATCCAGGGAACAGGAGAATCGACGTTTCAGGCATAAGCCCTTCTTCAGGACTGAGGAAAGTGTGTCCAGTAGGCTAAGATAAAAGGTAGGGAGGAGAGACTTGAGGGAGGGGTGTTGGAAATGCGATAGGTGGAAGGAGGTCAAGGTGAGGATGTTAGGCCGGAGTGGGGTGGGGGCGGAGAAGTCAGGAAGACGATTGCAGGTTAGGAAGGCGGTGCTGAGTTCAAGAGATTTGACTGAGACAAGGTGGGGGGAGGGGAAATGAGGAAACTGGAGAAATCTGAGTTCATCCCTTGTGGTTGGAGGGTTCCTAGGCGGAAGATGAGGCACTCTTCCTCCAACCGTTGTGTTGCTATGGTCTAGCGATGAGGAGTCCAAGGACCTGCATGTCCTTGGTGGAGTGAGAGGGGGAGTTGAAGTGTTGAGCCACGGGGTGGTTGGGTTGGTTGGTCCGGGTGTCCCGGAGGTGTTCTCATTAGATTACTTACAGTGTGGAAACAGGCCCTTCGGCCCATCAAGTCCACACTGACCTGTCGAAGCGCAACCCATCCATACCCCTACATTTACCCCTTACCTAACACTACAGGCACTTTAGCATGGCCAATTCACCTGACCCGCACATCTTTGGACTGTGGGAGGAAACCGGAGCACCCAGAGGAAACCCACGCAGACATGGGGAGAACGTGCAAACTCCACACAGTCAGTCACCTGAGTCAGGAATTGAACCCGGGTCTCTAGCGCCGTGAGGCAGCAGTGCTAACCACTGTGCCACCATGCTGCCTACATGTTTCTCTGAAACGTTCCACAAGCAGGCGGCCTGTCTCCCCAATTTAGAGGAGGCCACATCGGGTGCAGCGGATGCAATAGATGGTGTGTATGGAGGTGCAGGTGAATTTGTGGTTGATTTGGAACGATCCCTTGGGGCCTTGGAGGGATGTAAGGGGGAAGGTGTGGGCGCAAGTTTTGCATTTCTTGCAGTTGCAGGGGAAGGTGCCGGGAGTGGAGGTTGGGTTGGTGGGGGGTGTGGACCTGACGAGGGAGTCACGGAGGGAGTGGTCTTTTTGGAATGCTGATAGGGGAAGGGAGGGAAATATATCCCTGGTGGTGGGGTCTGTTATGAGGTGGCGGAAATGACGGCGGATGATATGCTGTACATGGCGGTTGGTGGGGTGGTAGCTGAGGACCAGTGGGGTTCTGTCCTGGTGGCGGTTGGAGGGGCGGGGCTCAAGGGCAGAGGAGCGGGAAGTGGAAGAGATGCGGTGGAGAGCATTGTCGACCACGTCTGAGGGGAAATTGCGGTCCTTGAAGAAGGAGGCCATCTGGGTTGTACGGATTTGGAACTGGTAGAGAAATGGGAGAGAAATGTTGCACATAGATGATTTATTCATAATTTGGAAGTCTGTAAGGTTGCGTTAGATCACAGTTACATTTATTATACAATATACCATACGCAATGACATTGCAATGACTGTAAGGGGTGAAATCTAAATAGGAAGTGAGTTTAAACACTACACATGCCAACTTATTTCAGGTCATTTTTATGTTCTCTTCTATATAATTTGACAATTAGAGTAAATGGGTATTTAATTCCATTCTTTAATTCCTCTCTGAATTTTTTCTGGGTTAGTGCATAAATGCAGGTGTTGGTACATGAACTCAAAAGCTGAAGCATTAATCCAACTTGCTGGATGACATATTCAGGATCACTAAGAGTTTTGTCTGTATAATTAAAATTTACAGCTTGCCATATGAACGAATGTACAAGAGATGTACTCCACAAAACTATAAAGTTGGTTGACAAAGCAAAGAGCAAAATTATTGATTTTCTTCTGTTGTTAGTTTCTGGATCAGTCTGAGAATCTGTTTTGTCATGACCTCGGAGACCTTTTCGGATGCGATTTGCCATTATAATGTTCCTGGCCGTCAGAGAATTGAATACCAGAATCAAGAAAAATGGTAGCACGGGTGTAACAAAACTATCAGTCCACTCATACACTTCCCAATAGAATGATGTAAAGTATTCTGGCCGTTGAATACAGTACCATGCTACATTGTCAATAACCATTAAGGGAACAAACACAAAGTAACAGGGAACAGACTTCAAACAGCTGATGACACTCACAATAACTACAATTATAGTTGCTGTTCTTGTAGTGCAGTATTTTGTTTTTAACTTTGGACAACAAATAGCTACAAATCGATCAAAGGTAAATGAGACTGTGAACCAAACAGAACAATGCAAGACTGAGAAAAGTAAAACGGTTTTCACCCCACATACAGAAGTAATGAATAAGAAATTAATTGGGAAATAAATATTATTGATTCGATTCAGTATGACATAAATAATGACAAGCAGTAGATCTGCTGTTGTCATTGACAAGAGATAGTGGGTGATACATTTGGAGAGGCCGCACTTCCCTCGTTTCAATATCACAATCGCTATTACATTAACTGCATGAAAAATAGTATAATTCAAAACAAAAATATTAATGGTGGAATTCACAAGAGGACAAAATTCAACAGATTCATTCCAACAGGAGTAGGTATTAAGTTTACAAATATGCACTCATTACAATATACTGATTGCTTTCCAAATGAAAAGGCAATGACAAAAGTATACTTTCAAACAGCAAGAGGGAATGAAAGAAAGAATGACAATAAATTGACAAATCGAATGAATGAATGAAATAAAAATGAACAATAATGAAATTAATATTTTATTCTTGGAGAGAGTGCCTTCACTGAAGAATTCAAAAGCTCAAGATTGCCATTTCAAATTACAAAATGTAAAACTGAGTTCCATAAAACTTTAAATATCTGGAGTGGAATGAGATAAAATCACATAGAGTCATAGAGTCATAGAGATGCACAGCAAAGAAACAGACCCTTCAGTCTAAATTGTCCATGCCAACCAGATATTCTACTAATCTAGTCCCATTTGCCAGCACTTGGCCCATATTCCTGTACAGGGAAACCTCAATTATCCAAATGACAAGGGCAGGGAATATTTTGTTCAGATAATCGAATGTTCGGATAACTGATCTGATGGCAGTGGGGAGCGCATGTGAGACCAGTTGCAGTTCCCCTGGTGACTGCTGGTGTCACATGTTCCACTTGCTACAGGCACACTGTGGCCTTGGATCTGGCTTCTTTCGCTTGGTCAGTTCTCGCGGTGGCTCAGTGGTTAGCACTGTTGCCTCACAGCGCCAGGGACTTATCCTCAATTCCTTGCAACTGTCTGTGTGGAGTTTGCACATTCTCCCGCATGTCTGTGTGGGTTTCCTCTGGGTACTCTGTTTTTTTCCCACAATCCAAAGATGTGCAGGTTAGGTGAATTGGCCATGCTAAATTGCCCATAGTGTTAGGTGCATTAGTCAGGGGTACATATAGAGGAATGGGCCTGGGTGGGTTGCTCTTTGGAGGGTCGGTGTGGACTTGTTGGGCCGAACGGCCTGTTTCCGCACTGTAGGGAATCCAATCTAATCTTAAACTTCTATTTAATATGTGGCTATTATGTTACAACAGAGGATCATGTTTCAAATAAAGTATGATACTTCAAGTGATACAATGTAAGATGAAGCAGAAGTTTTTATGCCCTCAGTATCAGGCTTTGTCATTGTCACAGTTTACCCAAGCATCGGGACCTTGAGATGTTGTTTGGATAATCTGAAATTCGGATAATCGAGCTTTAAATAATTGAGGTTTCTCTGTAAACCCTTTTTATTCATATACCCATCCAGATGCTTTTTAAATGTTGCAATTGTACTGGCCTCCACTACTTGCTTTGGCAGCTCATTCCATACACGTACCACCCTCTGTGTGAAAAGGTTGCCCCTTAGGTCTCTATTATATCTTTCCCCTCTCACTGTAAACTTATGCCCTCTAGTTCTGGACTCCCCCACCCCAGGGAAAATACCTTGTCCATTTACCCTATCTATGCCCCTCATGATTTTGTAAACATCTATAAGGTCACCCCTCAACCTCTGACGCTCCAGGGAAAACAGCCCCAACCTGTTCAACCTCTCCCTGTAGCTCAAATCCTCCAACCCTGGCAACATCCTTGTAAATCTTTTCTGAACCCTTTCAAGTTTCACAACATCTTCCTATAGGAAGGAGACCAGAATTGCACACACTATTCCAACAGTGGCCTAACCAATGTTATATACAGTTGAACCATGACTTCCAAACTCCTATACTCACTGCTCTAACCAATAAAGGAAAGCATACCAAACACCTTCTTCACTATCTTATCTACCTGAGACTCCAATTTCAAGGAACTATGAATCTGCACTCCAAGGTCTCTTTGTTCAGCAACACTCCCCCAGACCTTCCCATTAAGGGTTTAAGTCCTGCTCTGACTTGCCTTTTCAAAATGCAGCACCTCACATTTATCTAAATTAAATTCCATTTGCCATTCTTTGGCCCATTGGCCTATCTGATCCCCTTGTACTCCGAGGTAACCTTCTTCACTGTCTATTATACCTCAAATTTTGGTGTCATCTGCAAACTTACTTACTATACCTCCTATGTTTGCATCCAAATCATTTATATAAATGATGAAAAGCAGTGGACCCTGCACCAATCCTTGTGGCACACCACTGGTCACAGGCCTCCAGTCTGAAAGACAACCCTCCACGATCACTCTCTGTCTTCTATCTTTGAACCAGTTCTGTATCCAAATGGCTAGTTCTCCCTGCACTTCATGTGAGCTAACCTTGCTAACCAGTCTACCATGAGGAATCTTGTCAAACACCTTACTGAAGTCCATATAGATCACGTCCACTTCTCTATCCTCATCAATTCTCTTTGTTATTTCTTCAAAAACTCAATCAAGTTAGTGAGACATGGTTTCCCATGCACAAAGCCATGTTGACCATCCCTAATCAGTCCTTGCCTTTCCCAATACATGTACATCCTGTCCCTCAGGATTCCCTCAAACAACTTGCCCACCACTGAGGTCAGGCTCACTGTTCTATAGTTACCTGGCTTTTCGTCACCAGAACTGGTTAAATGTAAGAATATAGTAGATATGATAATGAGAAGGCTGAGGGGGCGGGAGACATAATTGAGATGTATAACATTATGTGGGGTATGGAGAGATTGAATAGGCAGCGGTTGTTCCCTTTGTTTGAGTGGTCAAACACAAGGGGACATAATTTCAGATTAAGTGGCAGGATATTCAGAAGGGATTTGACAAAAATATTTTCATTCAAAGGGTGTTTGGAATCTGAAATACACTGCCTGGAAATGACCAAAATCTTACAAAAGTTAAAAAAAAATTGGATGAGCATTTGAAACATCACAACATTGAAGGATATGAGATAAGTGCAGGAAGTTGGGATTAACGTGCCTTTAGTGGTTGTTATGTCAATGCAGACTTCATACGCTGGAGGGTCTTTTCTGCACTGTATGATTCCATGAGTGCATGGCTGAATAAATAATTTGTGTCTCGTATCTTGTGTGGTATGTGAAACCTTTCAATCGGATCATGCATTTTGGCCTTAAATCCCAGTTTCTGCCTGTTGCACCCTTCAAGACTTTTAACCTCCTTGTCAGTCAAAGTTCTGCTTGATTCTTTCTTCAATACATTCAATTGTCACACCTTTGCTGCTCTCTGGGAAAAAGAATGCCAAAGTGTGTAAGCCTTTTAAGAGATGAAATAGTGGAGGTGAGAAGTTGAGAAAGAGTTTAAAAAGGGTTCACTGGTAAGAGTTATAACATCATAAATGGTATGGCAATGTAAATCTACCAGCAGATGATGAACATGTGCAAACAAACATAACGATCTGTGTGAAGTAAATGTTTAGAACAAGGTCACCCAATAGATAGAGCTAAGCAGTACAGCAAGCAATGAATCGGATCTGCGTTCTGCAGTGCTGACATGTCTAGTTGTGAATGGTGGTTGGCAATGTGACATAATTTTTGTTCTGTTTCCTAACAATTTGACATTAACTAAATGCACCCAGGTACCTTTGTTTTAAAATGAGATTGTAAAGTGGCAACTGTAAACTTTTCACTATACTCACTGCAAGTGCTGCAGCTTTTGAAGATTTCAGTTGATCATTACCATCATCTTTGCAATCACCTGATGAAGGAGCGTTGCTCCGAAAGCTAGTGTGCTGCCAATTAAACCTGTTGGACTATAACGTGGTGTTGTGTGATTTTTAACATCATCTTTGCAATTAGTGATGGACAACAAATGCTGTCTTAGCCAGCAATGCTTACGTTTCAAGGACAAATGAGAAAAAATAGTTCCACTGATTCTCTGTCTTCATTCATTATTCCCTTCATAATTTATCTTCTCCTGCCTTACATAAGATTCATCCACATGGTATGGATTTCTTTGCAAAATCATTGTGATTAACAGCTAAGAGTTTGGAAATAGAAATGTGCATGAACAACAGTTATGTTAGAAAGCGAGCATTATTTGATGATTTATAATACAGTCATGTAGAGTTTATATTATGGAACTCACTGTAGTGTTGACAACTTGAGTTTCATTCAAAGATACCCTGGTTCTCAAGATTAAAAGTCATAGGATTAAAGGGGCAGTGGCATGGTGAATACCTATGTGGCTCTGATTCAGAATGATCAACCATAGTAGTACATTGACTTTTTTCAAATGTATTTAAGGATACACAGATGTCTCCTAATGTATCACAAAGAAATTTTTTTTGACAAAAGTTAGTCATCTGTATTTCCACATATAGATCATAAATTCAAAGTTGACCAATGACACAGGACAAGGAGATTTGAAAACAATATTAGTACTTCCCAATCTCATAGAACAAGTGACCAAAAGCATACCAGGTGAAATTTCGTGGCAAAAGTGTGAAGTAACACAACTTGAAAGGGACAGTACTAACGAGATGGTACAATTTGAAATTGGGTCTGGGGACCACTGCAGTTGCAAGTAGGAAAATTGTTGAAGGTTGTAGCTGAATTTGAGAAGACTTCTCACAAGGGATTTAGGCCCTTTAAATGGAAGCAGAGAGATGAACAATAGATGTCACGAACCAAAACATGCAAATGTATGGCCTTTGGGAAAAGAAATGCAGGAAAGACATGCAGGTATTTTATTTTTAATTTCAGTTACTTGGCAACCTTCCATAACCTGAAGAGATTGTTTAATAGCATGGAGGAAACAGATGCTTTTGTAAATCTCAAAAAAAAGGAAATCAGACCTACTTGAGGATAGAGAAGAGAGCGACCCTAGTTGTTATTTCAGAAGAAAATGTCTGGCAGATCTAGTATGCTCTTTTGCAGCTGTTTTTGGATTTAATTAGATAAAGAACTACAAACAGGAAGAGTCAAATTGTTGCCTTTGGAATGTTATAAATATCCAATAGCTTCACCAATGTCCTTCAAGCAAGGCAACAATTCTCCAGTCTAGGTGACTCTTAGCTACTATATGAAGTGGCCTGGTTATTCATTGGAACGTGAGGACTACAAATGCTGGAAACGAGAGTCGAGAGAATGGTGCTGGAAAAGCATAGCAGGTCAGGCAGCATCCGAGGAGCAGTCCACCCTGACCTTAAATTCACAGGGACTGCATCGGCGCCACCTCGTGCTCCCACAAGGAGGTTGAGCAATTCATCAACTTCACCAACACATTCCACCCTGAACTTAAATTCACCTGGACCATCTCGGACACCTCCCTCCCCTTCTTGGACCTCTCCATCTCCATCAATGGTGACATTTTCTACAAACCCACCGACTCCCACAGCTACCTGGATTACACCTCCTCTCACCCTGCCTCCTGCAAAAATGCTATCCATTATTCCCAATTCCTCTACTGCGACTGCATCTGCTCCCAGGAGGACCGGTTCCACCACAGAACACACCAGCTGGCCTCCTTCTTTAAAGACTGCAATTTCCCCTCCCATGTGGGTGATGCCCTCCAGGGCATCTAAACCACTTCCCGCACCTCCGCCCTCGAACCCCATACCTCCAACCCCAACAAGGACAGAACCCTCCCCCCCGTCCTCACCTTTTACCACACCACCCTCTGTATACATTGCATCATCCTCTGCCATTTCTGCCACGTATAAATGGACCACAGGTGTATTGCCCTCCTCACCCCTATTCTCTGCGACTACCTCATCAGGTCCACACCCCCCAACAACCACCCTCCCCTCCCGGCACCTTCCCCTGCCACCGCAGGAATTGCAAACCCTGTGCCCACACCTCCCCCCTCACCTCCATCCAAGGCCCAAAAGGAGCCTCCCACATCCATCAAAGTTTCACCTGCACTTCCACACATTTCATTTACTGTATCCATTGCTCCTGATGCAGTCTCCTTTTCATAGGACGCCTGCTTGCAGAGCGCTTCAGTGAACATCTACGGGACACCCCCACCAACTAATCTCACTGCCCTGTGGCTGAACATTTCAATTTCCCCCTCCCACACTGCTGAGGACATGCAGGTCCTGGGCCTCCTCCATCGCCACATCCTTACCACCCGATGCCTGGAGGAAGAATGCCTCATCTTCTGACTCGGTACCCTCCAACACCATGACATCAATTTGGATTTCACTAGTTTCCTCATTTTCTCTCCCCCCACCTTCCAGCTCAGCACCGCCTTCATGACCTGTCCCACCTGTCCATCTTCCTTCCCACCTATCCGCTCCACCCGCCTCTCCAACCTATCACCTTTACCCTCACCTCCATCCACCTATTACACTCTCAGCTACAATTCTCCCCCACCCAGCCCCAGCCCCTCCTATTTATCTCTCCACCCCCAAGGCTCCCAGCCTCATTCCTGATGAAGGGCTTTTTCCCGAAACGTAGATTTTCCTGCTCCTTGGATGCTGCCTGATGTGCTGTGCTTTTCAAATTCATTGGGTTGCATCAGTGAACAAAAATATAAGCGAGCAGCAAAGTGGAATCCCACTCCCCTCACTATTGCAGCATTTTAAAAAAAAACATAAAGATGAGAAAGCATATTATCATCCCTGCCCCAGCAAAGTGAACCAAGCAGGACGTTTATCCAAAAATATTGATTACCAGAAGTCATTATTCAATGACGAAAGGGAAAGAACAATTGGTTCCTGTTAACCAGTTCATCTTGTAAAGAGTTGTTACTGTTACCTAGTACATTCACTATTCAATACATTGAAAAAAAGCAAGAGAGTTTGGAAACATTTGCTTTCACAAAGCAAGAACTTACAAAGTTGTTGAAGTAATTGGTGTGTTTAAAATGTTGGCTTTGCTATATTGAAGGAAATTGAAGTAGCCAATTTACATATAGCAAGCTCTCACAAGGAACAACATTATAATGTCAAGATTGTCTGTATTTCTTGTGGCATAGATTGAGGGACACATTTTGCCTACAACAGAGGTGATCACACTCTTTGTTGCAAAACATTACTTCTCTAATCTCACACTTAATATTGAAAGAGAAAAATGAAACAAATTATTTAAAAGTTCAAAATGCAGCCCCTCTGATAGTATATCTCTACCTCAGTAATGAGCTGAAGTCTACACCTTGACACTCTTGCTTGACATCTACAATTAAACTTTACCATAATCCTCTGGCACGGGGGTGGGGAGGGGGGGGGTGGGGGGGGGGGGGGGGTATGAGCTGAGAAACAGGTGACGAGGTTGGCTTCAATATTTACAGTATAACAGAGAATGTAATGGATTAAATTTGTGTAGTAAATGAAAGGGCTTTTTGACAGGAGAAGATGAGGTTCAGTGTGATTTCAACTGACAGATCTGGGGTTAAAATAGAAAATATCTGGGAAAAAATGAGAATATATGCAAACTGCAGAGACAGTTGGCATGCTGACATGATTAAGGTAATGGAGTAATCAATGATTGTTACAGCAACCATTCAGAGCATTCATTTTCCTGAGGCAATATACTGATTTGTAGTTGAAGATCCACAGGCAAATGTTAGAGTTTTGAAATGCATATGCAAATTCCTTCAAAGTAGTTCATTTTAATACTCAAGAGTTAGATTATAAACAACTTACTTGGCTTTTTATGATCTATGGACGTTAGCCAACTTGTAGAGTTGCTGAACAGAATAAGGTTCCCAGTGACATCAGTTATATTTTATCTTCTCACACCTTTACAATATAATTTTGCATACCATTTTCATTTTCTGATCTCATTTTGCTCCTGTCATTTTAAAATGATCTGCAAAAGAAGCGTGGCTGAAGTGAGGAGAAACCTTTCCACCCAGGTGAGTAGTTACGGTCTGGAATGCACTGCCCAGAAATGTGGCAGGGGCAGGTTCAGTTGAAGCATTCAAAAAGGCATTGGATGATTATTTGGATAAAAATAAGTTGAAAGAGCATGGGGAAATAAACAAGAAATTGGCACTTGATTATGCTGTTCACTTAATGAACTAGTGCTGACAGGATAGGTTGAATGACCTCCCTCTGTGTGATATCACTTGTGTAATTCTATTCCACTGATCCTGTGGTTTTAAGAGGTGCATTTTGTTCTTTTTTTTAAGAGAAGTTGAAGGCATAGGTGACAAGCTATTTATTGAGGACTCATAAATTGTGAGGGCTCAATTTTTTTTTAAAAGTTGGAACAGTTGAAGTGACCTGAATGGGTATAATCAAGCTCCAGGATTTTTAGTTTCAGCTTTCAGCAGGTGGTGCTGGTGCCTCAGCAGGGTTGGAAGCTGCAGTACACCTCTCCCTGCTACACTCTCTCAGAGCTCTCTCTTGGTCTTTTCCTGCTGCTGGAGTTGCATATGAGACAATCAGTTTTTCTGAATTTGTCTTTTGACAAGGTTATGTTTATGGGATCTTCCTATATTGGAACAGTTCATTCTTAATAGTTAATAATCTATTATTCTGTTAAGTTTTCACTTATTCCAATTTCTTCTTTCTTTTGTTGTATTTTAACTATAGCTTATGAATAAATTTTGTTTTGCTTAACATCGAATGGTTTGACCAATCAAATACATCTGGAACGCAATGCCGTATGTTTACCCTCAAAATAAGTTAAGATCTGGACTGTCTTCTGAAGATTTTGAAGGAGGTTTGGTCTGGTCCATAACTCTATCCTTCTGTGAATAGTCCTGTTCATTGAACTTGTTATTGCCTTGTCTCTCTTTGAAGAAAAATGAACACAGATTATTTTGTTTTGAATGAAGTAGTGAGTAATGGAGAACCATTTCAGACAGTAGCTCAAAAGCATCATTATTGGGTCAATTGCCCATCTTAAACAAGGAATGGTATGCAGTTACTTTGGCTGAAAATATCATAAATAATACAGGGAGTGTAGGGCAGCCAGCCAGCTTAAATACTTTCCAAAATGAATTTCTACCTTTCAGAGTCTATAATTACCAGGACAGATAATGACAGAAGGTGCGATTTATACTACTCACGGAAAAATACAAACCACACATCTCGTAATATTGCTATCTTGTAATATAACAATAATGCTGGTTCTCATCTCTAAGCATATCATAAATTGTAGTGTTTTCTAGAACCACGCAACATTCTGTGATGATATTTATAAATGTTCTATGATACAAGCAATCACACCACAACAAACGAGATGAAGTCCATTCAGTGACTCCATGGCATGAAAGTAAATTTTATATTAATTTATAACGGTCAATAAAAAAGATCAGAAATAGACAATGTCCAAAGGAGAAAATCCATTGTTGTAGTTTGATCATGTAATCTGGTATCATTATGTAAGAATTACATAAAATTGTCACTAAAAGACAATAAATGACACTAAAATTGGAACTATCGTGGACAATGAGGAAGGTCGTCAGAAATTGCAGCAGGATCTTGATCAGCTGGGGAAGTGGGTGAGAAGTGGACTTTAACATAGATAAATGTGAGATATTGCATTTTGGAAAGTCAATTCAAAGTAGGAGTTTCTTGGTGAATGGTAGTGGCTTAAGGAGTGTAGTGGAAGAGAGGGAACCTGGAGTTCAGGTGCATGGTTCTCTGAAAGTAGAGTCACTGGTATGTAGGGTAGTGAACAAGGCTTTTGGCACATTGGCCTTCATCGGTCAGGGCACTGAGTACAGAAGTTGGGAAGTTATGTTGCAGTTGTATAAGACATTGGTAAGGACAAACTTGGAGTACTGTGTTCAGTTTTGGTCACCTTGCCATAGGAAAGATGATATTAAACTGGAAAAAGTGCAGAAGAAATTTACAAGGATGTTGCCTGGACTCAAGAGCCTGAGCTATCGGGACAAGTTGGGTAAGCTAGGGCTTTTTTCCTTAGAGTCTCGATTCGAGTGATGCTGGAAAAGCACAGCAGGTCAGGCAGCATCCGAGGAGCAGGAGAATCAACGTGTCGGGCAAAAGCCCAATTGAGCTTTTGCCCGAAACGTTGATTCTCCTGCTCCTCGGATGCTGCCTGACCTGCTGTGCTTTTCCAGTACCACACTCTTCAACTTCAGTCCTCACTTTTTCCATTTTTCTTTAGAGTCTAGGAGACAGAGGGGGTATCTTGTAGAAGTGCATAAGATCATGAGAGACATGAATAGGATGAATGCACTCAGCCTTTTTCCCAGGGTTGGGAATCGAGGACTAGAGGGCATCAGTTTAAGGTTAGAGGGGAAAGAATAAAAGGGAACCTGAGGGGCACAGAGGGTGATACGCATGTGGAATAAGTTGCCAGCAGAAATGGTTAAGGCTGGTACATTAATAACACTTAAAAGGCATTTGGACAAATCCATGGATAAGAAAGGTATCGAAGGGTATGGGCCATGGGCATGGAAATGGGATTAGCGTGGATGGACATTTTGGTCGGCATGGACCAGTTTGGGCCAAAGTATCTGACTCCATGTTGTAGGACTCTATGTCTCTATGACTCAAAATAATTATGCTCTGTTGTATTTGATTTGGAGTGAAATTATACAACAATCAATAAAGAAGGACAATCCACCAGCATTAACTCTATTACTGAATAAAGTAATGAACTTTAACACATAATCTTCAATAGCAAACTGCTTAGAAAGCTCTTTCTTTTCCTGGATATGCTGCTTTATAACTCATAGAGTAATGAGAGTATGTTACAGTACAAGGAAGAGAGTAAAAGCAATAACACTAAAACATTGTTTTACATAATTAATAATGAACTCAAAGCCTCACCAGTAACCCCGACAGCAAGAATAGGGTGGTAAATACTTTCGATCTGAAAGATTAGAGAATATTCCATTTTTCTGAATGTAAATAATGCCAATTACTGTGACGGATTAAATATCATTACAAATTGGAAGAAGCTACTATTTATATAAAGAGAATTCTCAAATGATTCAATCACCCTAGTTGTGTAATGCACAACATTAATTACAGTTGGTTAACAAACATTCAGGAAAATAAATATTCAGAAGCTACTTGTTACTTCTTTTGCGAAACAATTTATGAGAATATTTGTTTTGAAACTTATTTGGATAAAATGTTTGTTCTGGTAACTATATAGTATCTGTCATAAAGATATTATCAAGTTTCTTGGATTCAAATACACTTGTGCAGATGTATGAGTAGTTAATCAATGGGGGCTTTAGATTTCTAAACAATTCCTGTTTTTCAAGTCACAAACCTCACTGATATGGGCGGCACGGTAGCACAGTGGTTAGCACTGCTGCTTCACAGCGCCAGAGACCCGGGTTCAATTCCCGCCTCAGGCGACTCTCTGTGTGGAGTTTGCACATTCTCCCCGTGTCTGCGTGGGTTTCCTCCGGGTGCTCCGGTTTCCTCCCACAATCCAAAAATGTGCAGGGGTTAGGTGAATTGGCCATGCTAAATTGCCCGTAGTGTTAGGTGAAGGGGTAAATGTAGGAGAATGGGTCTGGGTGGGTTACGCTTCGGCGGGTCGGTGTGGACTTGTTGGGCCGAAGGGCCTGTTTCCACACTGTAAGTAATCTAATCTAATCTGATATGAATAGATAGAATTGTTTCTCTGTAAATGTCTAACACCAAGCGTTGCTCAGGCAGGAGCACCACTGTTTGAGCTGGTCAAATTTTAAACAACATAAATGCAAGTCTGGGCCTGTGGCCAGTGAAGAAGGAACCAACAAGAAGGAAAACCATACTTGGCCTCATCCTCCCCAAACTGCCTGCTGCAGCTGTACCTGCCCATAGGTGTATCAGTAAGAGTGACTACTGTACTGTCCTTGTGAAGATGGAGTTCTTCTCACCTACCTGTTTCAAGAGGTCCAACATCATCCCTGTGTCTAAGAGGGCTCATGCAGCATGTCTCAATGACTACCATCCAGTGGCCTAATTTCGGTGGTCATGAAGTGCTTTGAAAGGCTGGTCATGGCATTAATCAACTCCAGCCTCCCCACTACTCTTGACCCACTCCAATTTGCCTATCGGATGAACAGATCCATGAAAGATGCCATATCACATGCCCTTCACTCCTCCCCAGAATATCTTGACATCAAGAATAGCTATGCAAGAATCCTACTCATTGACTACAGATCAGCCTTCAACACTATTATCCCCTTGAGACCGATTACTAAACTTAGTGATTTCGGACTAAGCCCCACTCTCTGCAACTGGATCCTCAGTTTCCTGACCCACAGGCCACAACAAATGAAGACTGGGGACAATATTTCATTCTCACTAACACTCAACACTGGAGCCCCCCTGCCCCCCCAGGGTGTGTACTCAGCCCCCTACTGTACTCACTGTATACCTATGACTGCATCACCAAATACCAGACTAATGCCATTTACAATTTCACTGATGACACCACCATAATCGATCAACTCTCAGATGGCGACGAAACAGACTACAGACGGGAGGTGCAAGACCTGGAAAAATGGTGCACTGAGAACGACTTAGCTCACAATGCTGGCAAAACCAAGGAACTCATTTTTGATTTGCAACGGGATGTTACTCATGCCCCCCTACACATTACAGCACAGAGGTGGAACGAGTAGAGAGTGTCAAGCTCCTGGGAGTGTTCATCCACAACAAGCTTTCTTGGACTCTTCATGTGGACGCACTGGTTACAAAGGCCCAACAATGTCTCTTCTTCCTCAGGCAACTGAGGAAATTTGGCATGATGGCGAATACCCTTGCCAACCTTTATAGGTGTGCCATTGAGAGCATTCTGTCTGGATGTATCACTACCTGGTATGGCAACTGTACCATTCAGGATCAGAAACGGTTACGAAGAGTAGTGAACTCGTCCCGGACAATCACAAAGGCCAATCTCCCATCTATAGAATCCATCTACCAGGCCCGCTGTCAAGGAAAGGCCGCCAGCATTCTCAAAGCTCCATCCCACCCTGGCAATGCTTTTCTACAACCTCTACCATCGGGGAGAAGGTACAGAAGTCTAAACACATGCACCAGCTGGTTTTGAAACAGTTTCTACCCCATTGTTGTTAGAATATCGAATGGACTCACAAACTCTTAACATTTGCCTGTACCTGTGTTTTTTGTTTTTGCCGCTGTTTCCCTATTATTTACTATCTATGCTACTTAATTCTGTGATCGACCTGTATTGCTCGCAAGACAAAGCTTTTCACCGTGCCTCGGTACATGTGACAATAAATTAAATTCAATTCACATTGACAATACATTATGCGATATATGTTGCATAATTATTTTGTTAAGTGGGACAGACTTTGGGTAAAACTAGAAGCTCAAGACTTGGTTACCATGAGGGGCTGGAGGCCATCAGCTGCAACATCTGCAACTACATAGAACATAGAAGAATACTGCGCAGTACAGGCCCTTCAACCCTCGATCTTGCGCCGACCTGTGAAACCACTCGAAAGCACATCTAACCTACACATTATCATTCAGAGATTTGTCCAATGACCATTTAAATGCCCTTAACGTTGGCGAGTCTCCTACTGTTGCAGGCAGTGCATTCCACACCCCTACTACTCTGAGTAAAGAACCTACCTCTGACATCTGTCCTATATCTATCACCCCTCAATTTTAACTGTGTCCCCTCATGCTAGCCATCACCATCCGAGGAAAAAGATTCTCACTGTCCACTCTATCTAATCCTCTGATTATCTTGTATGTCTCTATTAAGTCACCTCTCAACATTCTTCTCTGTAATGAAAACAGCCTCAAGTCCCTCATCCTTTCCTCATAAGACCTTCCCTCCATAACAGGCAACATCCTGGTGAATCTCCTCTGAACCTTCTCCAAAGCTTCCACGTCCTTCCAATAATGCGTCACCCAGAATTGTATCCAATACTCCAAGTGCGGCCACATCAGAGTTTTGTACAGCTGCAGCATAACCTCGTGGCTCCGAAACTCAATCCTTCTACCAATAAAAGCTAACACATCATACGGCTTCTTAACAACTCTATCGACCTGGGTGGCAACTTTCAGATATCTATGTACATGGACACCAAGATGTGTCTGCTCATCTACACTACCAAGCATCTTCCCATTAGCCCAGTACTCTGCATTCCTGTTACTCCTTTCGAAGTGAACCACCTCACACTTTTCTGCATTAAACTCAATTTACCACCTCTCAGCCAGCTCTGCAGCTTATCTATGTCCCTTTGTAACCTGCAACATTCTTCCACACTATCCACAACTCCACCAACCTTAGTGTCATCTGCAAATTCACTAACTCATCCTTCTACGTTCTCATTCAGGTCATTTATAAAAATGGCAAACAGCAGTGGCCTCAAAACAGATCCTTATGGTACACCACTAGTAACTGAACTCCAAGATGAACATTTCCCATCAACCATCACCCTCTGTCTTCTTACAACTAGCCAATTTCTGATTCAAACGACTAAATCACCTTCAATCCCATGCCTCCCTATTCTCTGCAATAGCCTACTGTAGGGAATCTTATCAAACCCCTCATTGAAATCCGTATCCACCACATCAACTGCTTTACCCTCATCCACCTGTTTGGCCACCTTCTCAAAGAACTCAGTAAGGTTTGTGAGGCACAAACTACCCTTCACAAAACCATGTTGACTATCCCTAATCAACTTATTCCTTTCCAGATGATTATGAATCCTATCTATTATGATCCTTTCCAACACTTCAATCCATAACCGAAGTAAGGCATTATGGTTTATAATTACCTGGGTTGTCTCTACTCCCCTTCTTGAAGAAGGGGACAACATTTGTTATCCTCCAGTTTTCTGGCATTATTCCTGTAGACTATGATGACATAAAGATCAAAGCCAAACGCTCTGCAAACTCCTCCCTGGCTTCCCAGAGAATCCCAGAATAAATCCCATCCAGCCCAGGGGACTTATTTATTTTCACACTTTCCAGAATTACTAACACCTTCTCCTTGCGAACCTCAATCCTGTCTAGTCTTAGCAGCCTGTATTTCATTATTCTTTGACACAACATTATCTTTTTCCTGTGTGAATACTAACAAAAAATATTCATTTAGCACCTCTCCTATCTCCTCGGTCTCCGCACACACCTTCCCACTACTGTCCTTGACTGGCCCTAATCCTATTTTAGTCATTATTTTATTCCTAACATAGCTAAAGAAAGTTTTAGGGTTTTCCCTTGATCCTATCTGCTAAAGACTTCTTCCTCATGTCCCTTCCTGGCTCTTCTTATTTCTCCCTTTACGTCCTTCTTGTAACTCTCAACTCTCAGCCTTCACGTCTCATCTTTACATAAGCCTCCTTCTTCCTCTTGACAAGAGATTCAACTTCTTGAGTAAACCACAGTTCTCTTGCTCGACAACTTCCTCCCCGCCTGACAAGGACACGCAGTGGCTGTTCTTAGCACAAGCTCTACATTTCAATTGTGTCAATCCCCTGAAGTTTCCTTCCCCATCCTATGCATCCTAAATCTTGCCTAATCGCATCATAATTGCCTTTCCCCCAGCAATAACTCTTGCCCTACGGTATATACCTATCCCTTTCCATCGCTAAAGTAAACATAACCAAATTGTGGTCACTATCATTGAAGTGCCTCCAAATCTAACACCTGGCCTGGTTTTTTACCTAGTACCAAATCTAATGTGGCCTTGCCCTTTGTTGGCCTATCTAACTCCTCTTAATTACCTCTGCCCCAAATGATCCTAAGTTTATCCAGCTCCAGTTCCCTAACATGGTTTCCAAGGAGTTCAGCAGTGACACTAATGGTGACCCTTACCTCTCACATTCTACAGGAGGAACATTCAACTGCCCTAACCTCCATTTCCACTGTTCTGCTTTTCTAAGGAGACCATTGAAAAAAACCTAGTAACCTTACCAATCCAGCACACAGAACCTTTGTTTTGGTTAGAGGAGGAGGTTGGGTGGGAGACAGTGCCTTAGTAGTGTTTCATGTAAAGAAATTGCCCAAATATATTACTGAGCCATCCTGTGTCCGCTCCTGCTCAGCGTGCAGTCCGGTTATACACAAGGTAAGCTTTTAAAGGATTAGTTTATCTTCCCAGTAGCTCCTTGGTCCTTGCTCTCACTGCTCCCCATGCTGCTGAAAATGGATGCCACTGACTCCCGAGGTAAGTTCTTTTCGAGGGAAACTTACCTTCCCAGCAGCATCCTGGTCCTCTCTCTCACTGCTCCCGGCCCATCATATCCCCCACTCTACATCAAGCCAGGGAATCAACATTGGCTCAATGGAGAGGGCAAAAGAAGCACCAGCCATACTCAGAAATGAGGGGTCAACCTGATAAATCTATTAAACAGGACCACTTATATGCCAAACAGTATAAGGAGCAGGTGATAGACAGACCTAAGTGATCCCATTTCCAACAGATCAGACGTAATCTCTGTAGTCCTGGCAATATCCAATCGTGATTAGTGGTCAATGATCAAAAACTTACTGAAGGAAGAGGCTCCAAAATATCCCCAAGTTCAATGATTAACTCAGCGCATCAGTGCAAAAGGTAAAGCCGAAGCATTTGTAGCAATCTTCAGCCAGAAATACTGTGTGGAGTTTTGCATCCTCGAGAGATTCCCAGCATCACAAATGCCAGTCTTCAACCATTTTTTGGTTCACTCCATGTGCTATCCAGAAATGCTTGGAGGCACTGGATACTGTATAGGCTATGGACCACGATAATGTTTATTATAGTACTGAAGACTTGGGTTCCAAGATTTTCTTCATCCTTAGCCAAGATGTTCCAGTACAGCTACAACAGTGGCATCTATCCAACAATGTGGAAAATTGCTCAGGTATGTCCTATGGACAAAAAACAGGACAGTCCAAACTGGCTAATTACTGCCTCATCAGTCTACTCCCAGTCATCAGTAAAGTAATAAATGGTTTGATCAACAGTACTATTAAGCAGCCCATACTCAGCAAAGAACCTACTCAGTGATACTCAGTTTGGATTCTGCTCCTACCTCAGCTCCTGACCTCATTACAGTCTTGGTTCAAAAATGAAAGAAAAGCTGAATTCCAGAGGACTGGTGAGATGAGAGTGACAGCCCTTAACATTGTTGCTGCATTTGGTTGAGTGTGGCATCAAGGAACCCAAACAAAATTGCAATCTTTGGAAATCAGCGGGCCAACTCTTTGCTGTTAGACTCATACCTGGCACATAGGAAGATGGTGTGGTGGTTGGAGGTCAGCCAACATAGCTCCAGAACATGTCTGCAGGACTTCTTCAGTTCCTTAGTGTCTGAGGCCCATCCATCTTCAGCCGCCTCATCAGTAACCACCCCTCCATCGCAAGGTCAGAAGTGAGGATTGTCGCTAACGATTGCACAATATTCAGCACCATTCACAACTCCTCAGATACTCAAGAAATCCATTTTCAAATGCAACAAGATATGGGTAACATTCTGGCTTGGGCTGACAAGTGGCAAATAGCAATCACATCACATGAATGACAGACAATGACCATCACCAGTAATAGACATTGTGACCACCATTCTTTGGCATTCAATGGCATTTCCATCACAAAATCCCTACTATCACCATCCTGTGAGTTGTCATTAAACAGTAAATCAACTGGACTCACAATGGCAGCAAATCAGAAGCTGGGATTACTGCAGCGGGTAACTTCAGACTCCCCTCAACCCGTCTACCACAAGACACAAATAAGGAATGTGATGGAATACTGCTCACTTGCCTGGATGTGTGTAACTCCAACAACATTTGAGAAGTTTGACACAATCCCGGACAAAGCAGTCTGCTTTATTGGCACAATGTCCAAACATCCACTGCCTATAATACCAACACTCAGTAGCAGCAGCAGGAACCATCTGCCAGATGCACTGCAGAAATTTATCAAAGATCCTTAGATAGCACCTTTCAAACTCATGACTACTTCCTTCAAAGAGGGCAAGGGCAGCTGATGCATAGGAATATCATCACCTGCAAGATCTCCTCCAAACCACTTGCCTTCCTAACTTGAATTCATATTGGCATTCCTTTACTGTCACTGAGTTAATATCATGGAATACCTTCCCTCATGGCATTGTGCATCCAGTTACAGGATGTGGACTGTATCACTTCAAGAAGGCAGCTCACCATCACCTTCTGAAGGGGAACTAGGTACAGGAAATAAGTGCTAACCAGCAGTGATGCCCATGTCCTATGAATGAATAATTATATAAATATACAATATATAAAAGCTATGCACTGCAAAGAAGATAAACTGTTTCTTATGCACAGTCTCAGTAGCTATCCTTAGAGTAAAGGCTTTGTTAACCCTTTGCTAGACATGGCTGAGCTATCGACAGTTAAACAGAATCCTGACCTACAGAGGATGTCTTCTGTGTAAAATTGGCATTGTTTCAATAGATTTGGAAGACTGATTTGAGGTATAACTTGAGGGCACAAAATTGATCACATGCCTATATTTCTAAAACTGTGCATTTTAACGATTTTATCTAAGTGTCTGTCCAGTGATGTGAAAGTGTGTACATGAAACCACTCTGTTCCTGCACCCATGATCAAAATTGTTCTATTCCATTTAAATTGTTTCCACTCATTCCTGCTTTCCGTTCAGTTCCTCACCTCCCTCTGCACTAAATTTCATTTATCAAGGTCAAAGAATGTAATGTTGTTATACCGACCCATCAGACATTTTACTGTTTGCTCTTCTCCAGATTGAACGATCACTAACCATCACTTCCCTCTGCTTTCAGTCTTGTAACTCATGTCAACTCTACACATTTACTCTCCTTTACAGCCATTTAGTTCAGTGTTACAAACAAGACCATTGAATGATGTTTGACCCATGATTTGCTCATGGACTTACTCTGAACCACACCATCCCCACCACCTCTCCCTGCTACTGTATCAATTATACTTGTCAAATAAAATTTCTGTTCATATACCCATGTTGTTGACAGGAATAAATTCAACAGCTTTTCAAAATGTTAGGAAGTCTGTTCATATTTAATATTACTTTGAGGATGAAGTTCAGTTAAATTTGGAAGGACTTTTTAAAAAGTTGTGCAAATGCCTACATTGATTTCTTTGGGAAAGCTCATTAAGAAGTCATTGTGGATAACACACCTTTTTTTTCTAACAAACCCTCCTGCAAGTCAAACGACTATTACTAATTCTTCATTGTACACCCCTGATGTATTTGGACAATAATTGGATGGAGAGTACTTTTGGTGTTGTGGTTCTGTTCGCCGAGCTGGAAGTTTTTGTTGCAAACGTTTCGTCCCCTGGCTAGGCGACATCATCAGTGCTTGGGAGCCTCCTGCGAAGCGCTTCTTTGATGTTTCCTCCGGTGTTTATAGTGGTCTGTCCCTCCGCTTCTGGTTGTCAGTTTCAGCTGTCCGCTCTAGTGGTTGGTATATTGGGTCCAGGTCGATGTGTTTGTTGATGGAGTTTGTGGATGAATGCCATGCCTCTAGGAATTCCCTGGCTGTTCTCTGTCTGGCTTGCCCTATGATAGTAGTGTTGTCCCAGTCGAATTCATGTTGCTTGTTGTCTGCGTGTGTGGCTACTAAGGATAGCTGGTCGTGTCGTTTCGTGGCTAGTTGATGTTCATGTATACGGATTGTTAGCTGTCTTCCTGTTTGTCCTATATAGTGTTTTGTGCAGTCCTTGCATGGTATTTTGTACACTACATTAGTTTTGCTCATGTTGGGTATCGGGTCCTTCATTCTGGTGAGTTGTTGTCTGAGCGTGGCTGTTGGTTTGTGTGCCGTTATGAGTCCTAGGGGTCGCAGTAGTCTGGCTGTCAGTTCTGAGATGCTCCTGATGTATGGTAGTGTGGCTAGTCCTTTTGGTTGTGGTATGTCCTCATTCCGTGGTCTTTCTCTTAGGCATCTGTTGATGAAGTTGCGCGGGTATCCGTTTTTGGCAAATGCCTTGTATAGGTGTTCCTCTTCTTCTTTTTGCAGTCCTGGTGTACTGCAGTGTGTTGTGGCCCTTTTGAATAGTGTCCTGATGCAGCTTCGTTTGTGTGTGTTGGGGTGGTTACTTTATAGTTTAGGACTTGGTCTGTGTGTGTGGCTTTCCTGTATACCCTTGTAGTGAATTCTCCGTTCGGTGTTCTCTGTACCATCACGTCTAGGAATGGGAGTTGGTTGTCCTTTTCTTCTTCTCTCGTGCATTGGATTCCTGTGAGTGTGGCGTTGATGATCCGGTGTATTTTTTCTATTTCCGTGTTTTTAATGATTACAAACGTGTCATCGACATATCTGACCCAGAGTTTGGGTTGAATTGGTAGTAGGACTGTTTGTTCTAACCTTTGCATAACTGCTTCTGCTATGAGTCCCGAGATCGGTGAGCCCATGGGTATTCCGTTGATTTGTTCGTATATCTGGTTGTTGAATGTGAAGTGTGTTGTGAGGCACAAGTCCAGTAGTTTAAGTATGCCGTCTTTGTTGATAGGTTCAGCGTGCTGTTTTCTGTTCTGTATGTCCAGTAGGTTGGCTATTGTTTCTCTGGCTAGGGTTTTGTCAATCGAAGTGAACAGTGCCGTCACGTCGAATGATATCATGGTTTCTTCTTTGTCTATGTGTATATTTCTGATGATGTCCAAGAATTCCTGTGTTGATTGTATAGAGTGTTTGGATCCGCTGACCAGGTGTTTCAGTTTCTGTTGTAGTTCTTTGGCCAGTTTGTATGATGGTGTCCCTGGTAGTGATACTATAGGTCTGAGTGGGATGTCTGGTTTGTGTATTTTAGGTAATCCATAGAATCTGGGGGTGTTGTTGCTTTCCGGTTTCATTCTTTGTAGGTCAGCTCTGGTTATCTGTCCGTTTTTTTGTAGATTCCTTAGTGTTAATATTCTGTTAATAATATTCTGGTTACTTGCATTATCATCATTCTGGAGGACCTTTAGTACATTTCCAGACATTCCATTGTGCAGAAAATAATTTCAACACATCTCTAGGTGGCTCCACGTTAAATAAGTAAGCAAATGGTTCCCACAGACAATCAGGGTTATGCAGTTATGGAGTCCCAGATTTATAGAGTTATGCAGTGTGGAAACAGACCCTTTGGTTCAACTCATCCATGCTGACCACGTTTCCCAAATTAAACTAGTCCCATTGGCCCATATCCCTCTAAGCCATACTGCAGTGATTGGAACCAGATGGATCTTTTTGACTATGAGATCCTTGATTGGCATTGTTAATGTGGAAGCCCTGGATGACTGATATAAACAGGGGATTCAGAGTGTCCTCACCTCAGGGACTGACTCTGAGCTGGCTGGCTACAGCCCGTGTACTGTGCACATGTAAATAAAGGATGGCATTATGACAGGATACCGGACCCTGTACAGTTATTTCAGTGGTGACAAGAGTGGGATTAATGACATAACCATACAAAAGCGCATAGTCATTAAAGCCCAGCTGGACTTCAAACAGGCACTGCAATTGGCTTTGTCATTAGAAAATGCAGCAAGTGGAGCATGGGAGCTGCAAGGCATCCTAATAGAAGTGGACACCATCACCTCTCCGACTGAGCTTGGAGAAAACCACTTGAGTGCAGACATTCACTGAGCCTTACACAGCGCATATCCTGAGCAAAGGGACCCTGGGTCAGCCCACAGCAAAATCCCCAACAAAACTGAACCTCAGTCAATGACTGGACAGGACTCATTCTGAATTTGAATTTGACTTTTCCAGAATCATCTTTAGTGTGAATTTCATTAGACCGGAAATATTTTGAGCAACAATATGACTTGATTGGCAAAATTCTCAATGTGGATTTGATGAAGCAGAAATCATTCTGAGGGTAATTCTGATGATATCATGCTCAAATTGAATGAGAAACTGACCAGACCGGAATCATTCAAGAATCAGTCTAACTCATCTGGACTAATTTTGAAGTTAATAGGATGTGCAGTAGCCGGTTTTGGACTGGGATGGACAAAGTTAAAAATCACACAATACCAGGTTACAGTCCAACAGGTTTACTTGGAAGCACTAGCTTTCAGAGCGCTGCTCCTTCATCAGGTAGTTGTCAAGATAATATGATGAGACACAAATCATTCTGACTGTGAATCTGAATAGATGGAGCTCAATATGAGTGCGAAACTGACTAGAGGAGAATCATTCTGACTCATCTGGAATCATTCTGAGCGAGAGTATGACAAGACAGAAATTGTGAGTGACCAGACCAGAACCATGCTGAGTATCGGTCTAACTCATCTGGAATCATTCATAATTTGAGTCTAATTGGAGCCAATTAAACATGAGTGTGATTCTGACTAGACTGGAATAATTCTGAAGAGAATATGATGAAAATAGAAATCATTCTTTGTGAATCAGATTAGATCGGGCTCAATCTGAGTGTGATTACTGACCAGACCAGAATCATTTCGAGGTCAATCTGACTCATTCTGAATTTGAATCTATTTGGACCCAATTAATTATGAGTGTGAAACTGATCACTCTAGAATCACGTTGCATGTGTACCTGACTCGGGTCACACTATGCAGGTCAATCTGACTAGACTGAAATCATTGTGAATTTGAATGTAATGAAAGCAAAATCATTCTGAGTGTGAATTTGACTGTACCAGACACATTCTGAATTTGAATCTGACTATTCCAGAATCATCCTGAGTCTGAATCCAGTTAGACCAGAAATATTTTGAGGGAGCAAGCAACTCAATGGTATAAATTCTGAGTATAGATCAAACAAGACTGGAATCATTGTAAGTGAGAATATGACGAGACAGAAATCATTCTGAATGTGATTTTGAACAGATCAGGTTCAATTTGAGTGTGAAACTGAATTCATTTGAATTTCAGTCTGTCTATCCCAGGGTCCTCCTTAGTGTGAATCTCATTAGACTGTAAAATATTTTGAGGGAGAACAGAAATCAACCGGCAACGTTTTGAATGTGAAACTGACCATGCGGGACTCAGTCTGACAGTTAATCTAACTCACCTGGATTCATTCTGAGTGAAGATGCAACGAGACAGAAATCATTTTGCGTGTCGCTCTGATTAGTTCGGGCTCATTATGTTGGTGAAACTGACCAAACCCGAACCATTCTGAGTGTTAATCTGCTTTGACTGGAATCATTCTGAGTGAGAACAAGACGAGACAGAAATCATTCTGAGTGTCCATCTGACTTGGCCGGATTCATTTTGAAGAGAAAATGATGAGACAGCGATCATTCTGTCGGTGAACCTGACTAGATCAGGCTTGATCTGAATGTGCAACCGACCAGGCCGGAATCATGGTGTGGCCCAATCTGAGTTTGGAACTGGAATTGTTTTCTCAAAACAAAGCAATTCATGATCATTATTGTCCAAAATCCCATCTTTCTGAAATTTGCTTAATGGCACCTGGAGTGAGAGAAACCCCTCCTCATATATAATGATTGCACAAGTCCTCTCTTCCCTTTATCTGTCAGCATAATGCTAGGCTACTTCCTTGTATGAAATATGAAATAAAATAACAAATTTCTGGATTGATTTATTATTCAGGAAAATTTATGGATTGGTGGCATGATGGCTCAGTGTTTTACCATGGACCCGGTTTGATTCCACTCATAAGAAAATGATGACACAGAAATCTTTCTGTCTGTGAACCTGACTAGATTGGGCTTTTGAAGGGCTTTTGCCTGAAACGCTGATTTTCCTGCTGCTCGGATGCTGCCTGACCTGCTTTGCTTTTCCAGCACCACTCTAATCTTGACTCTAAGCTCCAGCATCTGCAGTACCCATCTCTGCCCAAGTGTGCAACTGCCCTGGCTAGAGTTTGCACATTCGGTCCATGTCTGCATGGATTTCCTCCAGATGCTCTGGTTTCCTCCCACAATCCAAAGATGTGCAGGTTAGGTGGATTAGTCATGGGGAATGCAGGATGCAGGGTTACAGCAGGGGGTGGGTCTGGATAGGATGCTCTTCGGAGGATCGACGTGGACTCAATGGGCTGAATGGCCTGCTTCCAAGCTATAGGGACTTTACGATTAATTTGAGTAAATGGACATTTCAGCACATTCTTCAACTGTTCTTTAAACTTAGCTCGTGTCACAACATAAATTGTGGTGTTGGTGCAACAACTGAGAACCTGCAGCATGAAGCCCAATTCCTGCACAAATCCATGTATCCAGATGCCTTTTAAATGTTGTAATTGTACCAGCCTCCACCACTTCCTTTAGCAGCTCGTTCCATACACGCATCACCCTCTGCATGAAAAAGTTAACCCTCAGGACGGTTTTATATCTATTCTCTCTCACCTTAAACCTTTGCCCTCTAGTTTTGAACTCCCCTTCCTTGAGGAAAAGGCCTTGGCTGTTCATCCTGTCCATGCTCCTCATGATTTTATAAACTTCTATGAGATCACCCCTCAGTCTCCAATGCTCCAGGGAACATAGCCCCACCCTATTCAGCCGCTCCCTATAGTCCAAACCCTCCAACTCTGACAATATCTTTTTAAATATTTTCTTGATCCTTTCAAGTTTCCTGTAGCTGGGAGACCAGAATTGAAATCAGTATGCCAAAAGTGGCCTTAGCCAATGTTACTTGACCTCCCAACTCCTATACTCAATGCACTGATCAATAAAGGCAATCACACCAAACACCTCTTTCTTCTATCCTGTCTAGCTGGGACTCAACTTTCAAGGAATTATGAACCTGCATTCCAAAATCTCTTTTTTCCACAATACTCCTAAAGACCATTCCATTAAGTGTGTACATTCTGCCCTGACTTGCCTTTCCAAAATGCAGCACTTCACATTTATCTAAATTAAACTCCATCTGCTCAGCCTAACAGTCCATCTGATCAGGGGCCTGTTATACTCTGAGTATATAAAAAGGAAAGGTTCAGAGGGATATGGACCAAATGCTGGGAAATGGGACTAGGTCAAATTGGAATATCTGTTTGGTGCAGATGTTGGACCGATGTTTCCATGCTGTATGACTCCAAGACCGTTGTCTGAAAATTGATTATTCACAAAGTTTGCAGATGGTTATTCAAAAGTCTGCTTTGGATTCATTGGAGTGACTACTTGGAGGCCTTTGACCATTCAATTTTACAGTGTTGCAAATGCTGAGGTA
The DNA here is from genome assembly GCF_037043375.1 of Chiloscyllium plagiosum. Classification (NCBI taxonomy): domain Eukaryota; kingdom Metazoa; phylum Chordata; class Chondrichthyes; order Orectolobiformes; family Hemiscylliidae; genus Chiloscyllium; species Chiloscyllium plagiosum. The sequence goes on along the minus strand of NW_028270166.1, from coordinate 46,167,235 downwards.
CAATGGCTGACTTAGTTCAGCTGTCTGTCTCCATGTCATAACAGTATCTGTCCTTTAATGACCTGATGTAACCTGAATGGAATGGTATCTCTTCCATTGGGATCTAACCTTTTATCAATTGAATGATCAATTAAATTAAATCAAATAAATGGCATTTAAACATAATATCAATTCTAGAATGTTCCGGAGAATGTTAGTTATGGACGGTTGGGGATAGTTTTGTTATGGAATTTTCTGGGGACCATGAGTTAAAGAATGCTCTAGGAAATGTCTTTTACAGAAGATTCTGAGTAATGTCTGTCATATTATTTTCTGGGTAATGTTGATTATGAAACATTCTGAGTATTGACTATTATGGAATGTTCTGGGTAATGTAAGCTATAGGATATTCTGGATAATGTTGTATTGCGAAGTTGGGTAGAGTAATTGTAGCTTGGGTGATAGAAAGTTAGAATTTGGTAAAAGTGTAAAATGGGAAAAATATTGTGTGATCCCTTTAAAAGATGGTGGGTTTATTTCTGTGCTTAGAGTTAAAATGGATGTCTAGCAGCAGCTTGAGTTTGCCAATACACAGAGCCCGAACTGAAATATTTGTATCAAAAGTACAGTTAGCAGACTAAGAAGCCGCTTTTGTCAGAACAACAGGCTTAAATTTTACCAATCAATTTAAACCAGGCACATAGATACTAAAAGTCTATCAAATTTAAATCTGATGGTTTTGATAACCTAGGACCAATCTGATTGTAAAAATATTGATAGGTCATCAAGGGTATAAAAGAAGGAGGCTGTTGGAAAATGGGCAGAGCTAACTGCCATCTGCCAGAGTTAACAGCTCTCAGCTCTCTCTCTCTCTCTTTCTTTCTCTCTCTCTAGAAAGCATCATCTAAATAATAACAGCGCTAACAATGAAAAACCGACAGAAAAAGTTGCTCCGGATAGAAAAATCAGAGGAGGACGATTTGATGGAAGAAGGCATTCTGGAAGATGTCACCTGGCTATAATTTCCGAGAGATTAAATTTTAATTTTTTTATATAATTGGGACTTGTATTTATTGGAACACCATTCCATTAGAATTTTACTTTATTTGGGAATAGGTTGTAATTAGAGGGGATTTATTCTGTTTGTTAATAGCTTAGTTAATTTGTTCACTGTTCGAGTCGGGTAAATAAATTATTGTTGATTTTTAAGTGTGTCAAAGATTTATTTTATTTAATCACTAGAAGTTGCTGAGAAGAAGATTACATGAGTTTTGACACTACTTTTATAGATTATAAGGCGAGGTGCTCCTTTTCTCAGTAGTTTGGTTTTACTTATCAGAGGGGGAGCCAACCTCTGCTTTATAACAGATTAGGGATATCATCGAAATAATAATGGTAGCAACGACGAAGAAACAATGGAAAAAGGCGCTCCTGATAGAAGAATCAGAGGGAATGTTTCTGGAGGAGGATTTGACAGAAGAAGGCACAAAACATTCTGGAAGACACAACCTGGCTGTAATTTTCGAGAGGTTAAATTCTAATTGTTTTATATAAGTGGGATTGGTATTTATTGGAACAGCATACTATTAGAATCTGGCTTTATTTGGAAGTAGATAGTTGTTAGAAAACATTTATTCCATTTGATAATACTTTTGCTAATTTGTTCACTGTTAGGTAAATGACTTACCTTGAGAGTCAGCGGCATCCATTTTGCAGCAGTAGCAGGAGCAGGGAGAGTGAGGAGCTGAGTGGGTGTGGGGAGAGTGAGGAGCTGAGTGGGAGTGGGGAGAGTGAGGAGCTGAGTGGGAGCGGCGAGAGTGAGGAGCTGAGTGGGAGTGGGGAGAGTGAGGAGCTGAGTGGGAGCGGCGAAAGTGAGGAGCTGAGTAGGAGCAGGGAGAGTGAGGAGGTGAGTGGGAGTGGGGAGAGTGAGGAGCTGAGTGGGAGCGGCGAGAGTGAGGAGCTGAGTAGGAGCGGGGAGAGTGAGGAGGTGAGTGGGAGTGGGGAGAGTGAGGAGCTGAATGGAAGCAGGGAGAGTGAGGGGCTGAGTGGGAGTAGGGAGAGTGAGGAGCTGAATGGGAGCGGGGAGCGTGAGGAGCTGAGTGGGTGTGGGGAGAGTGAGGAGCTGCGTGGGAGTGGGGAGAGTGAGGAGCTGAATGGGAGCGGGGAGCGTGAGGAGCTGAGTGGGTGAGGGGAGAGAGAGGAGCTGAGTGGGAGTGGGGAGAATGAGGAGCTGAGTGGGAGCGAGGAGAGTGAGGAGCTGCGTGGGAGTGGGGAGAGTGAGGAGCTGAGTTGGTGTGGGGAGAGTGAGGAACTGAGTGGGAGCGGGGAGAGTGAGGAGCTGAGTGGGAGTGGGGAGAGTGAGGAGCTGAGTGGGAGTGGGGAGAGTGAGGAGCTGAGTGGGTGTGGGGAGAGTGAGGAGCTGAGTGGGAGGGGCGAGAGTGAGGAGTTGAGTGAGAGTGTGGAGAGTGAGAAGCTGAGTGGGTGTGGGGAGAGTGAGGAGCTGAGTGGGAGTGGGGAAAGTGAGGAGCTGAGTGGGAGCGGGGAGAGTGAGGAGCTGAGTGGGAGTGGGGAGAATGAGGAGCTGAATAGGAGCGGGGAAAGTGAGGAGCTGAGTGGGAGCGGGGAGAGTGAGGAGCTGAGGGAGAGTGGGGAGAGTGAGGAGCTGAGTGGGAGTGGGGAGAGTGAGGAGCTGAGTGGGTGTGGGGAGAGTGAGGAGCTGAGTGGGTGTAGGGAGAGTGAGGAGCTGAGTGGTTGTGGGGAGAGTGAGGAGCTGAGTGGGTGTGGGGAGAGTGAGGAGCTGAGTGGGTGTGGGGAGAGTGAGGAGCTGAGTGGGTGTGGGGAGAGTGAGGAGCTGAGTGGGTGTGGGGAGAGCGAGGAGCTATCTGGGAGAAGTTGAATTGTGCTGTGGAAAGGTGAGTGAATTGATATATTTGGACAGTGGCTAAATCTGTGATACCACACATGTAGTGTCTCCCACCCATCCTTCTCCTCTAACCAAAAAAGAAAGACTCTGTGGTATGTTGATAAGGTAAGGTTTTATATTTCTTTTTTATCATGTGATTAGTTAAAAACAAATCTTTTTTCTTATTCATTTCATTTATCTATTATTTGATATTACAGTTGGACTAAGATAAGCTGAAGAATAAAAGTGCAGGAGATCCCAGACCCATGCTAGGCTCCTCTTGCTCAATGTGGGAGCTCAGGGACACGGCTGATGTCCCTGACTCCTTCACATGCAGGAAGTGTGTCCAGCTTTGTAAACCACATGATGGCTCTGGATGGGCTCACTTTGAACCATCCATTATGCTGAGGAGTTCATGGATAGCACGCTTCGTGAATTGGTCACACCACAGATTAGGATTGCTGAGGGAGAAAGGGAATGGCTGACCAAAAAGCAGAGAAGGAGCAGGAAGACAGTGCAGGTGTCCCCTGCGGTCATCTCCCTCCGAGACAGGTATATCATTTTGGATACTGTTGGGGGAGATGGCTCACCAGGGGAGGGCAGCATTGGCAGGTTCATAATACCGTAGCTAATTCTGCTGTACACAGGGGCGGGAAAAAGAAGGGAAGGGCTATAGTCAGAGGAGATTCAATTGTAATGGGAGTAGATAGGCAGTTCTATGGTCGAAAATGGGATTCCCAAATGGTATGTTACCTCCCAGGTGCATGTGTCAAGAATTTCTCAGAATGTGAGTTTTTTGAAGAAGTAACAAAGAAGATTGATGAGGGCAGAGCAGTAGATGTGATCTATATGGACTTCAGTAAGGCGTTCGACAAGGTTCCCCATGGGAGACTGATAAGCAAGGTTAGATCTCATGGAATATAGGGAGAACTAGCCATTTGGATACAGAACTGGCTCAAAGGTAGAAGACAGAGGGTGGTGGTGGAGGGTTGTTTTTCAGACTGGAGGCCTGTGACCAGTGGAGTGCCACAAGGATCGGTGCTGGGCCCTCTACTTTTTGTCATTTACATAAATGATTTGGATGTAAGCATAAGAGGTACAGTTAGTAAGTTTGCAGATGACACCAAAATTGGAGGTGTAGTGGACAGCGAAGAGGGTTACCTCAGATTACAACAGGATCTTGATCAGATGGGCCAAAGGGCTGAGAAGTGGCAGATGGAGTTTAATTCCGATAAATGCAAGGTGCTGCATTTTGGGAAAGTAAATTTTAGCAGGACATATACACTTAATGGAAAGGTCCTAGGGAGTGTTGCTGAACAAAGAGACCTTGGGGTGCAGGTTCATAGCTCCTTGAAAGTGGAGTCGCAGGTAGATAGGATAGTGAAAAAGGCGTTTGGTATGTTTTCCTTTATTGGTCAGACTATTGAGTACAGGAGTTAGGAGGTCATGTTGCGGCTGTACAGGACATTGGTTAGGCCACTGTTGGAATATTGAGTGCAATTCTGGTCTCCTTCCTATTGGAAAGATGTTGTGAAACTTGAAAGAGTTCAGAAACGATTTACAAGGATGTTGCCAGGGTTGGAGGATTTGAGCTATAGGGAGAGGCTAAACAGGCTGGGGTTGTTTTCCCTGACCCATCGGAAGCTGAGGGGTGACCTTATAGAGGTTTACAAATTTATGGATAGGATAAATAGACAAAGTCTTTTCCCTGGGGTCGGGGAGTTCAGCATAGGTTTAGGGTGAGAGGGGAAAGATATAAAACAGACCTAAGGGGCAACTTTTTCACGCAGAGGGTAGTACGTGTATGGAATGAGCTGCCAGAGAAAGTGGTGGAGGCTGATACAATTGCAACATTTAAGAGGCATTTGGATATGAATAGGAAGGGTTTGGAGGGATATGGGCTGGGTGCTGGCAGGTGGGACTAGACTGGGTTGGGATATCTGATCGGCATGGACAGGTTGGACCGAAGGATCTGTTTCCATGCTGTATATCTCTATGACTCTAAGTGGAGGGTGAACAGTCAGCTGCTGTGGTGCATATAGGCACCAATGATATAGGTAAAAAATGGGATGAGGTCCTACAAGCAGAATTTAGGGAGTTAGGAGACAAGTTAAAAAGTAAACCTCAGAGTTGGTAATCTCAGGATTGCTATCAGTGCCACGTGCTCATCAAAGTAGAAATGAAAGAATAGGCAGGATGAATGCGTGGCTTGAGAGTTGGTGCAGGAGGGAGGGGTTCAGATTTTTGGGACATTGGAATCAGTTCTGGGGGAGGCAGGACTCATACAAATTGGATGGTCTACACCTGGGCCAGACTGGACTCCCCATGTCCTGGGGAGTGCTTATGCTGATGCTGTTAAGGAGAGTTTAAACTAACGTGACTGGGGGATGGGAACCAAATGACAATAAAGCCTGTGTGACTAGGACAAGAGTGAGCAAGGAGCAGATAGGTGGTCTGAGGTGTATTTGTTTCAATGCAAGAAGCGTACGGAGGAACCTCGATTATCCGAATCAGATGGGCGGGCACTATTTCGTTCAGATAATTGATTATTTGGTTAATTGATTCAATGCCTCTCCTCTGAGGCTTGGAGTTTTCAGACGTTTCCTTTATCCTCACTCTGCCTTGCTCCCTCTCTCTGTCTCAGGTTTCATTTCTGAGCAGACACACACTTGTGTGTAAGGGACCTGCAGCATTGTTGAAGCCTGATGCCCTTGGTCTCCCCTCTCCCTATCAATTCAACGGGATTGACACAGTGAGCACTTGCTGAGTCCGCTCCCTATTTAGGAGATGAGGCAGCAGCACACCGCGTGTGGGTCCCCCATCCCTGCAACCCCATCCAACCCCCCCACAACCCCATCCCACCCCACTCACATCCACCCCCTGCCTCCACCCCCACATCCTCCCCCCACAATCCCGTATAACCCTGCCCTCATCCCCTTGCTCCTACCTCCCACCCGGCGCCCAACTCTGTCCAACCCCACTCCCACCCACCCACCGCTCCAGTTCCCGTCAGCCCCCAACCCCACCCCGTCCGCCCCCATCCACCCCCAACCCTGTGCAAACCCACCACTGGCCACACCCCCAACTCGTTCCAATCCTGTCCCCACCCACCCCACAACACCATCCAAACACGCCCCCATCTGGCTACCCAACCCCATCCAACCCTGCCCTCTTCCCCCACCATCTGCACCCCAACCCCATCCAAACCCATTCCTTGTCCATCCCCAAAACTGCTCCCTGTCTGCCTCCCCAACCCCGTCCAAACCTGGCCCCTGTCCGCAACCCCAACCTGCCCCCCAAACCCATCCAAACCCGCCCACAGACTGGCTCCTCCCACCTTCTGCCCTCCGTCTGCCCCCCATCCCCTCTCTGGGGCAGCCGGACTTTTGGTGGGGTGTGTCTCAAAATAATATACACACAAACACACACACAGACACACACACACCTTTTTACTGCAACTTTTTGACAGGTTCCATCTTTGCCCTGTACAGGACAATGTTGGAGAGATTATCTGGGGAAGGGGGGGTTTCGGGTACACTCCTGTGTAGAATTCCAGAGAAAGTGTGTGGAGAGAGAGGGTGGGAGGTCAGTCATTTTGAGAAGATACCTGGGCTCCCATCGATGTCCACGCCTGTTCTTGGCAGCACTTCAGTAAGCCGAATTCACTTTAATCACTGTAAACAAATGACGCAATTAGTGTTGGAACCTCCACTTTGAGTAATGTTGCTATCGTGACCTTGATATCTCCTTCGGATAATCCAAAATTCAGATAATTGAGGTTCCGATAATCGAGGTTGCTCTGTTGTAGGTAAGGCAGATGAACTTAGGACTTGGATTCGTACCTGGGAGTATGATGTTATTGCTATTACTGAGACTTGGTTGAGGGAAGGGCAAGATTGGCAAATAAATATCCCAGGATATAGATGCTTCAGACGGGATAGAGAGGGAGGTAAAAGGGGTAGAGGAGTTGTATTACTGATCTAAGAGGATATCACAGCTGTGCTGAAGGAGAGCACTGTGGAGGACTCGAGCAGTGAGGTAATATGGGCAGAGCTCAGAAATAGGAAGGGTGCGGTAACAATGTTGGGGCTGAACTACAGGCCTCCCAAGAGCGAGCGTGAAATAAAGGTACAAATATGTAAACAGATTATGGAAAGAAATAGGTACAACAGGGCGATGGTGATAGGAGATTTTGACTTTCCCAACATTGACTGGGATTCAATTAGTGTGAGAGGTTTAGATGGAGCACAATTTGTAAAGAGCATCCAGGAGGGATTTCTGGAGAATCATGTAAATAGTCCAACTCGGGAAGGGACCACTCTGGACCTTGTGTTGGAGAAGGAACCCGGCCAGGTGATTCAAGTTTCAGTAGGGGATTACTTTGGAAATAGGGATCACAATTTTCCAAGTTTTAGAATACTCATGGAAAAAGACGAGTGTGGTCCTAAAGGAAGAGCTAAATTGGGGGAAGGCCAACAATATCAAAATTCGGCAGGAGCTGGGGAATGTGGATTGGGAGCAGCTGCTTGAGGTTGATAGTGGGAGGCTTTTAAGGAGAGGTTGGTTGGAGTACAGGACGGACATGACCCTGTGAGAATGAGGGATAGAAATGGCAAGATTAGGGAACCATAGATGACAGGTGAAATTGTCAGACTAAATAAGAGGAAAAAGGAAGCTTGCCTAAGGTCTAAGTGACTGAGAAAAGACAAAGCTTTGGAAGAATATCGGGAATATCAACCAGTCTAATATAAGAAATTAAGAGGGCTAAAAGGGGTCATGAGATATCTTTAGGAAACAGGGTTAAGGAAAATTTGAAAGCCTTTTATTCATATATAAGGAGCAAGATGGTAATTCAAGAAAGCGTTGGCCCACTCAACAACAAAGCAAGTTATGCGTGGAGTCAGAGAAAATGGGTGAGATTCTTTGCGTTGATATTCGCCGAGGAGAGGGACATGACAGATGTTGAGGTTAGGGATAGATGATTACTCTAGGTCAAGTCGGCATAAGGAGGGAGAAGGTGTTGGGTATTCTAAAATGCATTAAGGTGGGATGGGATCTATCCCAGGTTAATGAGGGAAGCAAGAGAGTAAACAGCTGGGGCCTTAACAGATATCTTTGCAGCATCCTTGAGAGTGAGGTCCTGGAGGACTGGAGAATTGTTAATGCTGTCCCTTTGTTTAAGAAGGGTAGAAGGGATAATCCAAGTAATTATAGACCGGTGAGCCTGATGTCTGTGATAGGGAAGCTGCTGGAGAAGATACTGAAGGATAGGATCTATTTACACTTGGAGAAAAGTAGGCTTATTTAGTGAGAGGCAGGATGGTTTTATGCAGGGAAGGTCATGTCTTAATATGACCAACTTCATAGAATTCTTTGAGGAAGTGACAATGTTGATTGATGAGCGAAGGTCCATAGATGTAATATACATAGACCTCAGTAAGGCGTTTAATGTGGTTCCCCATGGTATGCAGATGGAGAAAGTGAAGTCGCATGGTGTCGAGGGTGTACTAACTAGATGGCTAGAGAACTGGCTGGGCAGCAGGGGACAGAGAGTAGTAATGGAAGGGAGTTTCTCAAAATGGAGACTTGTAACCAGTGATGTTCCATAGGAATCCATGTTGGGGCCACTGTTGTTTGTTATATTTATATAAATGATCTGGAGGAAGGTATATGTGATCTGATTATCAAGTTTGCAGATGACACTAAGGTTGGTGGAGTAGCAGATAGTGAAGGGGACTGTCAGAGAATGCAGCAGAATATAAATAGTTGGGCAGAGAAATGGCAGATGGAGTTCAATCCAGGCAAATGCGAGGTGATGCATTTTGGAAGATCCAATTTAAGAGCGAACTATACATTAAATGGAAAACCCCTGGGGAAAATTGATGTACAGAGAGATCTGGGTGTTCAGGTCCATTGTTCCCTGAAGGTGGCAACGCAGATCAATAGAGTGGTCAAGAAGGCATACGGCATGCTTTCCTTCATCGCATGGGGTTTGAGTACAAGAGCTGGCAGGTCATGCTACAGTTGTATAGGATTTTGGTTCGGCCTCATTTAGAATACTGCATACAGTTCTGGTCGCCACTTTACCAAAATGTGGATGCTTTGCAGAGGGTGCAGAGGAGTTTCACCAGGATGTTGCCTAGTATGGGGGGCACTAGCTATGAGGAGTGGTTGAGTAGATTAGGATTATTTTCATTAGAAAGACTAAGGTTGAGGTCTACAATATCATGCGAGGTATAGATGGGGTGCATAGCAAGAAGCATTTTCCCAGAGTGGGGATCTCAATCACTAGGGTTCATGAGTTCAAGGTGAGAAGGGAAACGTTTAAAGGAAATGTATGTGGACAGTTCTTTACGCAGAAGGTGCTGGGTGCCTGGAACACATTGCCAGTGGAGGTGGTAGAGGCGGGCACGATAGCATCATTTAAGATGTATCTAGGCAGGGGGCAGAGGGATACAGATCCTTAGAAAACAAGCGACAGGTTTAGATAGAGGATCTCGATCAGTGCAGATTGGGAGGGCTGAAGGGCTGGTTCCTATGCTGGAACGTTCTTTGTTCTTTGTTGTTTGTAAGTGTTATATTACGTTCTGGATAATGTCAGTTATAGAATGTTCTGGTTTAGTGTCGGTTATAGAATGCTCTGGGTAATGTTAATTATGGAATGATCTGTGTAATGCCAATTACAGGATGTTCAAGGCCCATTGCCTTGAATATTATGACATTTCAAGTGTTCATCCAAGTACTTTTTAAAGATTGTGAGGTTTTCTGCCTCAATTAACCTTGCAGACAGTGCATTGTAGACCCCACCATGCGCTAAACCTCCTACCTTTCATCTTAAAATTATGCCTTTTTGGTATTGACCAGCTGAGGGAACAGCTTTTTCTATTCACTCTGCCCATGTCCTTCTAGCTGCGTACTCCTCTATCAAGTCTCTCCTCAACCTTCTCTGCTTTGAAGAAAACAACCCAAGCTTCTCCAGACTCCCTTCACAGCTAAAGTGTGTCATTTCTGACAACATCCTGGTGTACCTCCTCTACAGTCATCCAGTGCAATCGGTGTGGTGACCAGAACTGCACACAGTTCTCCAATTGTGGCCTCACCAAAGTTCTGTACAGCTCCAATGTGATCTCCCTGCTCTTATAACCTATGCCATGTCTGATAAAGCGCAGCAGGTCAGGCAGCATCCAAGGAGCAGGAGAATCGACGTTTCAGGCATAAGCCCTTCTTCAGCCTTCTTATGCCTGAAACGTTGATTCTCCTGCTCCTTGGATGCTGCCTAACCTGCTGCGCTTTTCCAGCAACACATTTTTCAGCTCTGATCTCCAGCATCTGCAGTCCTCACTTTCTCCATGTCTGATAAAGGCAAGCATCCTGTCTACCTTCTTAACTACCCTATGAACCTGGCCAGCCACCTTCAGGGATATATGGATAACGTTTTCTCCTCTATATCAGGAAGAAAAGTTGCAGAATGGGTACCTGGAACACATGTATTCTGTCCACAAAAAAAAGTGACCCTGATCTGCTACTTCACCACTTTCCTTGTCATTAGCTCTGTCTCAGGCCTGCTGCATTGCTCCAGCAAAGCTCAGCACAAGCTGGAAGAACACCATCTCATTTTCTGATGGGGTCCCCACAGCTTTTGAGCCTCTATATCAAGTTCTATAGTTTGAGGGCCTAAGCACCTTCTTTCATGTCCTTTACCCACTCTCACATCCAGGCCTTGTCAGCACAACCCCAAACTAGTTTCACTTACTTATGGACTCTATTTTCAGCCTTTCTTTCCCAACAGCTCATCATTATCCCTTTCTTTGTCTGCCCAACTGCTGTGTTCTCTGACCGGGCTCCACTTCCACCTACTGTTTACTCTTTCAGTGATGAAGAAAAGTCACTTGACCCAAAATGTTGATTCTACTTTCTTCAACTTGCTAAACTATCCTCGCTGCCATGTTCCTTTACTTTCCTTATCAGTCTCCCACTTGGTGCTTTGTCAATAGTTTTGCTGAAGTCAATGGAACTACATCAGCTGCCCTTCCCTCATCAACACATCAACACGCTTCTTCGAGAGATTCAAACACATTTGTTCGGCGTGACCTCCCTCTGACAAAATCAAGCTCGCTACTCCCGATCAAAACTTGCTTCTCCAAATGGAGATTAATTTTCTCCTTCACTATTTTCTCCAATAGTTTTCCTACTACTGATGTGAGACTCACTGGTCCGTAATTCCCTGGTTTATCTCTACCACCATACTTCTAAAGTGGAACCACATTGACAATCTTCAAGTCCACTGCACCAATCCTGTGGCTAGAGCCAATTTAAAAATTTGAGTCAGGGTGTCTGAAATTTCCTCCCTCATTTCCAACATCAGCCTTCAAGGCTCCTTGAACTCTTGATATAGGGATCTCATCCTCATTCTACCTATATCACCAGCACTCATTTGTCCTACAACCTCTGGCTAAAGGATGCCCTGACATTGGAAAAGCAACATGCGTTTCTGGAGTTATGTCTGCAGCTGCAGAGATGCCTGTTTATACCTCTAATTAATCCATTTGTCGCAATCGCTAATTACTTCAATTAATATCAGTTATAGAATGTTTTGGTGAATGTCAATTACAGCATCTTCCATAAATTTTTCCAAATGAAATCCATAGAGGTTTGGTTGAATTTTACCAGACATGTCATACATGTCAGGTAATTGGAAAACCTGAGGCAGTGATAAAACCATTACCCTTAATACCCATTCCCACATTTGAGAAATGTTTTACAAGAGTCTTAGTTGATTGCGTAAGATACCTACTTAAAGCAAAAAATGGGAATTAGCATTTGTTGACCATAATGGATGTGTTAAGATCCTTGTTAAGATTCCCCAGTCCTTTATGGACTCAACTCATCAATAAAATGTGTTTGACTGTCAGAGCATTAAACAATATCATTAACACAAACATGGGTAATGAGGTTAAAATCGACTCTAATCAAGAGAACAGGCAGGAAATGGATAGAAGAGTGACTTGAGATATAGAAATAATCTTGCAGGGAGTATCAATACAATTATATCTCAGTTGGACTGAACGTATGCTTTCCCCTTGTCAATTCTATACAATTCTCTGCAATCTGGTCAGTAATCACGGTTGAGAATTTGTTATCATACCACAGAGGTTGAAGTATTTCTTTTATTATAGCAGTGCCCTTTGTTTGATTGGCTCAGACTGAACTCTGCATTGTGAAAACTGGAATATGTTTAGCAATTATGTTTGCTTCTTCTCACAGAGGTACACACCACGGATCCAAGGGTGATATTGCTGAATACATAGGCAGAAAATCCAAATCAAAAACTCAACAGTGTCACAAATTATATTTAATTTAAGGTTATTTAATCAGACACAAACGCAGGACAATAAATTTCTGCCATGTACGTCATTGATTGTTTTCCATTCATTTGTGAGATTTGAGTGCTGCTGTTCAGACTAGTATTTATTGCTCATTTCTAATGTCTCCTCTGCTGGACTTTCTCTTTATCATGCTCCCACTCTCTCACACACAAATCTTTCCACTAGAGGCCTGGCATTCAAACTGGAACTCCATCAACAAACATATCAACTTGGATCCCATTTACCAACCTCTCAGAAAAAGAACCAGAAGTGATATCACCACCACAACAGACCAAGACACACACATAAGCAAGTGGGACAGAACACCAGCGCTTCTCTGGAGGCTCAGAGATGACGTGACCTAACATGGTGACAAAATGTCTGCTAACAAATCTACCAGCTCAGCAAGCAAACTTACAACCTGAACCTCAACCTGAGGTACAAATCTTCTTCAAAATTGTGAACCTTGTAATATTCACCATGCCTTGCTTAGGCCAACGCTTTACCTGGTCTATGGGAAGGGCCAGGGCCTGTTCTGTGAGGCTTTTCCTCATGAAGTGAAGACTCTACATTGTGGGTCATTGTCACCCAACACCACGCTCAGCCCTCTCCTCCCTGTGCTGTCACAGTCAGTGGACACCCGGAACCTGTATTATGTGGCAGATTTCAGGTTACTCAGTCATTTCAGGCTCAGTTCTTTGCTCTGTCCACATGCCCAGCTCACTCTTCTCCTGATATTCAATCTTTACCTCACTTCATAAGGGTAAAGGAAGAGTAGAAAAAAGTTTAATCGTGAAGTCACAGACAGTAGGTAGGTGAATGAATGATGATTAGTTTTTCTTCTCTTGTATTTTCTCTTCACTTTGCTATGGTTGTTGACTTAAGGGCTAAGTCATTGCAGGAGATCCGAGATACATGTCATGCTGCTCCTGTGCATCCATTCACATGCAAGAGGTGTGCACAGATGTTGAAGTATTCCTCTCGTTCTCACAGTGCCTTGTTTATTTGATTGGTAACCCTTTGACTGAACACCACATTGTGAAAACTGGAACATGTTGAGCAATTATGTTTGCTCCTGTCTAACCACTTGACTGCTCTGCAGCTGCGACAGGATTCACTTTGGAGTGTCCGTGAGGCTGAGGGAATCATGGATAGCATGCTCAGTAAGTCGGTCGCTCCACAAATAAAAATTACTGAGGAAAATAGAGAATGGGTGACCAAGAGGCAGAGGAACAGCAGGAAAGCAGCGCACGAGTCCCCTGCGGCCATCTCCCTCCATTACAGATATACCGTTTTGGATACTGTTGGAGGAGATGGCTCACCAGGGGAAGGTAACAGCAGCCAGGTTCATGGCACCGTGGCTGGCTCTGCTGCACAGTAGGAAGGTGGCAGAGCTAAGTGATCCAATTTGAATGCGAACAGATAGATGTTTCTGCACCAACAAAAGAAACATCCAGGATGGTATGTCGCCTCCCTTGAGCAAGGGTCGAGGATGTCTCAGAACGGCTGCAGGACATTCTGGAAGGGGAGGGTGAACAGCCATATAGGCCCCAACGATATATTAAAAAAACGGGATGATATCCTTCAAGTTGATTTCAGGGAGTTAGGAGTTAAACTAAAAAGTAGGATCCTCAAAGTTAATAATCTCAAGATTGCTTCCAGTGCCATGTGCTAGCCAGAGTGGGAAATGGTGGGATAGCTAAAACAAATACATGGCTTGAAGGATGGTGCAAGAGGGAGGGATTTAAATTGCTGGGCCTTTGGAACTGGCTCTGTGAGAGGTGGGGCCAATACAAACTGGATGGTCTGCACCTGGGCAGGACTGGAAGCGATGTCCTACGGGGGAGTGTTGGCTACTGATGTTGGAGAGGGTTTAAACTAATATGGCAGGGGAATGGGAACCAATGCAGGAAGTCAGAGGGAAGTAAAGTGGGGCCAGAAACAAAAGCCAGTAAGGGGAAAACTGAAAGAAGAAAGCAGAGAAACCAAAGACAAAAACTCAAAAAGGGCCACATTTCACAATGACTCTAAAAGGGCAAAGAAAAAGAGCCTGATGGCTCTGTGTCTCAGTGCGAGGAACATTTGTAATAAGGTGGATGAATTAACTGCACAAACAGTTATTACTGGATATGATGTAATTGGGATCACAGAGCCTGGCTCCAGGGTGACCAAGGATGGGAACTCCACATCCAGGGTTATTCAATTTTCAGGAAAGACAGACAAAAAGGAAAGGGAGGTGGGGTAGCATTGCTGGTCAAGAAGTGGCTTAACAAAATATTAAGGAAGGACAATAGCCTGGATGATGTGGAATCTGCATGGGTGGAGGTGCAGAGCACCAAAGGGGATATGATGTTAGTGGGAGTTGTGTACAGACCACCAAACATTATTTGTGATTGTGTCAAACAGGAAATTAGAGATACATGCAGTATGGGTACAGCAATTGTTATGGGCGAGTTCAATATTGATTGAATGAACCAAGCTGGTAGCAATTCAATGGAGGAAGGTTTCCTGGAATGGTTTCCTTGACCAATATGTCGAGGAATCAACTAGAGAGCAAGCCATCCATATCTGAGCATTGTGTAACGAGAGAGGATTAATTAGCAACCTTGTGGTGGGAGATCCTTTGGGAAAGAGTGACCATATATGGTAGAATTCTTTACTAAGATGGAGAGTGATACAAATAAATCTGAAATGAGTGTCCTGAACTTAAAGAAAGCTAACTTTGATGGTATGAGGCATGCATTGGGCTAGGATAAACTGGGCATGGATACTTAAGGGATTGACAGTGGATAGGTAATGGCAAACATTTAAAGAACACGTGGATGAACTTCAACAATTGCACATTCCTGTCTGATGTAAACATAAATCAACTATGGCTAGCAAGAAAAATCAGGAACAGTGTTAAAGTCAAAGAGGAGGGCATGTACATTGGCCAGAAAACGCAGCAAACTAGAGGACTGGGAGAAATTTAAACCTCAGCAGAGGAGGACAAAGAGTTTACTTCAGAAAGGGAAGATAGAATAGGAAAGCAAACTTGCGGAAAACATAAAAACTTACTGCAAAAGCTTCTATCGATATGTGAAGAAAAAAAGATTGGTGAAGACAAATGCAGGTCCCTTACAGTTAGAATCAGGTGAATTCATAATTGGCAGACCAGTCAAATAAATAAGTTGGATCTCTTGCCACTAAGGAGGTCACAAATGACCTTTAGGAAATGCTAGGGGACAGAGGGTAAAGTATAAAGGAGGAACTGAAAGAAATCCCCATTGGGCAGGAAATCGTTTTAGGGAAGTTGTTGGGATTAATGAAGCTCTGTATCCCAGAATACTTTAGGAAGTGACTCTAGAAATAACAGGCGCCTTGGTGATCTTTTTTTTAGTGTTCTATAGACTCTGGGAGAGTTATAACAGACTAGAGGGTAGCTGACGTAATTCCACTCTTTAAAATAGTAAGGAGTGTGAAAAAGGGGATTTTTAGGCCAGACTAGCTGGATTCAATCATTAAGGATGTAATAATTGAGCATTTGGAAAGCATTGACAGAATCGGTCCTAGTCAGCATAGATTCACTAAAGGGACATTAGTGAATCAATAGATGTTGTGTATCTGGACTTCCCAAAAGGTTTATGACAAGGTTCCACAAGAGATTAGTAAGGAAAATTAAAGCTCATGGTATCGGATTTAATGTATTGATATGGATAGAGAACTGGTTGGCAGGCAGGAAGCAGAGAGTTGGAATAAATGGACCCTTTTCAGAGTGGCAGGCAATGATGAGTGGTCTGGGACCTGAGTTGTTCACAACATACATTAATGATTTCGACAAATGAATTGAAAGCCATATCTCCATATTTGTAGATGACACTAAGCTGGGTGGCAGTGTGTGCTGTGAGGACGATGCTAAGAGGACAGACTGGCTGAGTGGGCAAATACTTGGCAAATGCAATATAATGTGGGTAAATGTGAGGTTAAGCACTTTGGTCACAAAAACAAGTAGGCAGGTTACTATCTGGATGGTGGCAGTTTAGGAAAAGGTGAGACGCAGCAAGACCTGGGTGTCATGGTGAAAGGTGGCTAAATGTTGGTATTGAGGTTCAGCAGGCAGTGAGGAAAGCTAATGGCATGCTGGCCTTCATAGCAAGGGGATTTGAGTATTACAGTAAAGATGTCTTGCTGCAGTTATACAGGGTCTTGGTGAGGCCCCACCTTGACTATTGTGTGCGGTTTTAGTCTCCTGGTCTGAAGAAGGACGTTCCTGCTATTGAAAGAGTCCAGAAAAGGTTTGCCAAACTGATTCCTAGGATAGCAGGACTGATACCACAGGAAAGACCAGATGGACTGGGCTTGTATTCGCTGGAATTTAGAAGAATGGGGAGGATTTTGCAGCAACATATAAAATCCTAATGGACAGGCTAGATGCAGGAAGAGTATTCCCGATGCTGGGGAAGTCCAGAACAAGGGGTCACAGTCTAAGGATAAGGGGTAAGCCATTCAGGACGGAGATGAGGAAGAACTTCTTGCCTCAGAGAGTTGTGAACCTGTGGAATTCTCTCCCACAGGAAGCTGTTGGGGCCAGTCCATGAGATATATTCAAGAGGGAGCTAGGCATGGCCCCTTGCGGCTAAAGGGATCAAGTGGAATAGAGAGAGGGTGGGACTGGGATACCGAGACTGCATGCTCGAAGGGCTGAATTGCCTACTCCTGCATCCATTTTCTGTGTTTCTATGTTTCATTGCCAATCTTGGAAGGACAGGCCCTGGAGATGGTGAGTGATGTACGATGACAGTTGCACATTGTCACGTGATTGGATGCAGTGACAGGAAGAGCGCAGGCCCGAACAATGGGCTCACTGGCTCACACACAGAGAGGAGGGGGACAGTTATTCACTGTGTGGGATAACCGGGACAAAACCTAAAGATCTCAACATTTGTCCTGTGTCTCCTCCCAGGGCCAATACTGATCTCTACCCTGGACATCAGCCCTGGCCTAGTGTCATCTCCAGGGGCTTTGTTGGACAATAGAGGTGTTACACTGGAACTGGTACTCCCCTGACCTCTGAGGCTGTGGTCATCTATTGTCCTTATTTTCACAATCCAACTTGATATGCGAAATATGGGTAAACTGTTGCCGCTCAATTACGAAATCTCAAAACTGGGGGCGTGTGTACCTTTGGACTTGGGCTTGTCTCAATAAACCAAGAGTAACACTCCATTTCTTTTCTCAATAGTTTCAACACCAATGCAGCAGTGCTCACTGGCCTGCCTTATGTCAACTTGCGCTATCCGATCTAAGTCTTGAGATAGTCGGAGAATTCTTACAGATAATGATATTCCTCTCCCTGAGAGTTGAAGCTGAAGCAGTTGACAGTTTGAATCATTGCCAGTGGCTGGTGGATCCATGTCATGATATCGAGATGAGATGCAGCAATCTGACCAACAGCCTGGCAGCAAGGGCCTTCTCAGAGATCAAGGACAAGGTCGAAAGCTTGTCCTGCAGTTCTAGACCATCTTCCAGAAAAGGCTGGGCACAGAACTGTTCACCAACCGGGCCGGGCACAAACACTGCCCACCGTCCGGGCCGGGCACAGACACTGCTCACCGTCCAGGTTGGGCACAAACACTGTTCACTGTCTGGGTCGGGCACAAACACTGCTTACCGTCCAGGCCGGGCACAAACACTGCTACCGTCCAGGCCGGGCACAAACACTGCTCACTGTCCGAGTCGGACACAAACCCTGCTCACCGTCCAGGCGTGGCACAGGCACTACTCCGCCCATGCCGGGTACAGACACTGCTCACTGTCCAGGCCGGGCACAGACACTGCTCACTGTCCGGGCCGGACACTAACACTGCTCACTGTCCAGGCTGGGCACAAACACTGCTCACCATCCGGGCCGGGCACAAAACTGCTCACCATCCGGGCCGGGCACAAACACTCTTTACTATCCAGGCCAGGCACAAACACTGCTCACCGTCCAGACCGGGCACAGACACTGCTCACTGTGCGGGCCGGACACAAACACTGCTCACCGTCCAGACCGGGCACAGACACTGCTCACTGTGCGGGCCAGGCACAAACACTGCTCACCGTCCAGACCGGGCACAGACACTGCTCACCGTGTGGGCCGGACACAAACACTGCTCACCGTCCGGGCAGAGCACAAACACTGCTCACCGTCCGGGCTGTGCACCAACACTGCTCGCTGTCCGGGCAGGGCACAGACACTGCTCACCATGTGGGCTGGGCACAGACACTGCTCACTGTGCGGGCCGGACACAAACACTGCTCACCGTCCAGACCGG
Organism: Chiloscyllium plagiosum; assembly: GCF_037043375.1. Taxonomy (NCBI): domain Eukaryota; kingdom Metazoa; phylum Chordata; class Chondrichthyes; order Orectolobiformes; family Hemiscylliidae; genus Chiloscyllium; species Chiloscyllium plagiosum. The sequence continues at coordinate 46,148,693 of NW_028270166.1, read as the reverse complement.
GCACAGACACTGCTCACTGTGCGGGCCAGGCACAAACACTGCTCACCGTCCAGACCGGGCACAGACACTGCTCACCGTGTGGGCCGGACACAAACACTGCTCACCGTCCGGGCAGAGCACAAACACTGCTCACCGTCCGGGCTGTGCACCAACACTGCTCGCTGTCCGGGCAGGGCACAGACACTGCTCACCATGTGGGCTGGGCACAGACACTGCTCACCGTGCGGGCCGGACACAGACACTGCTCACCGTGCGGGCCGGACACAAACACTGCTCACCGTCCAGGCCGGGCACAGACACTGCTCACCGTGTGGGCCGGACACAAACACTGCTCACCGTCCGGGCCGGGCACAGACACTGCTCACCGTGTGGGCCGGACACAGACACTGCTCACCGTGTGGGCCGGACACAAACACTGCTCACTGTCCGGGCCGGGCACAGACACTGCTCACTATGTGGGCTGGGCACAGACACTGCCCACCATCTGTGCCGGGACCAGACACTGCTCACCATCTGGGCCGGTCACAGACACTGCACACCGTGCGGGCTGGGGAAAGGGGCATGGAGGAAATATTATGCAGAAGAATTTGACAGTTTGAATCATTGGGTCGGCGAGGATTGTATTAAACTCGGTCACAATCCCCACTCCTTCTCACTGGGTCAGATTCACAGCCACAGTGTTCACTTTCTTCTCCCTCTCTTTGAGGTGAGGGTCTCCGGAGCTGTACCTGAGTGGAGATCATTCTTTCTGCTCCAACATTTACTTTCTGCCACTTTCCCATTGACCTCCCTTCCTTGGCACGGACGTTGAGCAGTGTTTGTGCCCGGCCCGGATGGTGAGCAGTGTTTGTGCCCGGCCTGGACAGTGAGCAGTGTTTGTGCCCGGCCTGGACTGTGAGCAGTGTTTGTGCCCGGCCCGGACAGTGAGCAGTGTCTGTGCCCGGCCCGGACGGTGAGCAGTATCTGTGCCCAGCCCGGACGGTGAGCAGTGTCTGTACCCGGCCCGGACGGTGAGCAGTGTCTGTGCCCGGCCCGGACGGTGAGCAATATTTGTGCCCGGACTGGACGGTGAGCAGTGTTTGTGCCCGGCCCGGACGGTGAGCAGTGTCTGTGCCCAGCCCGGACGGTGAGCAGTGTCTGTGCCCAGCCCGGACGGTGAGCAGTGTTTGTGCCCAGCCCGGACGGTGAGCAGTGTCTGTACCCGGCCCGGACGGTGAGCAGTGTTTGTACCCGGCCCGGACGGTGAGCAGTGTTTGTGCCCGGCCCGGACGGTGAGCAGTGTCTGTACCCGGCCCGGACTGTGAGCAGTGTCTGTGCCCAGCCCGGACGGTGAGCAGCATTTGTGCCTGGCCTGGACAGTGAGCAGTGTTTGTGCCCGGCCCGGACAGTGAGCAGTGTCTGTGCCCGGCCCGGATGGTGAGCAATATTTGTGCCCGGACTGGACAGTGAGCAGTGTCTGTGCCCGGACTGGACAGTGAGCAGTGTCTGTGCCCGGACTGGACAGTGAGCAGTGTTTGTGCCCGGCCCGGACAGTGAGCAGTGTTTGTGCCCGGCCCAGACGGTGAGCAGTGTTTGTGCCCGGCCCGGACAGTGAGCAGTGTTTGTGCCCGGCCTGGACAGTGAACAGTGTTTGTGCCCGGCCCGGACGGTGAGCAGTGTTTGTGCCCGGCCCGGACAGTGAGCAGTGTTTGTGCCCGGCCCGG